>NW_010973166.1:458883-490922 GCF_000737465.1 Haliaeetus leucocephalus | reverse complement strand
CCTTCTCCCCCCTTTCCCCTCTTCCCCCCCCAAGTGCACTGTGGTTTTACTGTCTGCATGTAGTAATGGGAATTTCTTCTCCCTAGTGAGTGTTTCTGTGTTTGTTTTTTTTCCAGGTCCAAGGCTTGTGACACTAAGGTATTGATAGAGGACCTAGCGAATGAAGCGAACACATGAGATGGCCATGGTCTCTTATTCCACATCCTTTGTTTTCTCGTTCTGTTCCCCTCTTCCCCAAGTAACCCGATCTCTGGTACAGTTCCAGCTGAAAACAGGAGAAAACACTGAACATGTTTTCCGAGCTCTTCCAGACCAGATCCTATGGACTCCAACAAGCTCACTGTGTTTCGTTTCTTTTCTTCTGGGTTAATTTTAATGTTCTATTTTAAAAAAAAAATAAAATATTTTACTTTGTTTTGCCAATAAAGAGGACAGTTCAGGAAAGAAGGATTGTTTACAGTCTCAACAAGGACATACAAACCTATCTGGATAACGAAGCATCATAGGGACTCCCTCATGGGACAGTGCCGAGAGCACACTCGGTTTCTGCTTGGCCCGGTTTTGACTGGTTGAAACCGGACTTAAGTTTTTAAATCTGATTTTTTTGGTTTTGTTTTGGTTTTTTTCTTCATAACCAGCGCTGAGGCACTGGCTGCACTTGCAGGGAAAGTGCACTTAGAGCAGTATCTTCATTCATGAAGCTACTTTTTAATTTGATGTAACTTTTCTTATAATTTTTTGGAAATATGATGTATCTGTTGCATATAGTTTTCACATTATTTATGAAACTTAACAACCATATAAGAGTGATTTTGAGTCCTGTGCAATGAAGGTTGTAACGGTAAACAAAGCCGGGAATGTAGATCTAGATCTCCAGGGTTGTGGGGTTATTCCCTGCAAATACCCCTCTCGTGAGACAACTTGCACCTGTGTTTACCTTTTCTCTCTTTCTTTCTTTCTTTGCAATTTTATTTTAAACCAAAGTTTCTCTTTCTGATTTTTATTTTTTTTTAGTTGCTGCTACTGCTTCTGGGCATGTCTCGTGCCGGTTCAATGCCAACTTTCCATGCAGCTGTGTGAAAGTAGCGCAGATGATCCTAAGGCCCTCTTGAAAGGAGAGTTGGGTCCTACCAACAGTGCAAAGAGCTAGGCGAACAAAGGCTTCAGAACTTCATTCTCCAGATCAAAAAGTATTTTTCAAAGCCTTAATAGTCCTTAGATGGCAGGAGGGCATCCCATACCGAGCAGGGAGCTTTTCCAGTGTTCTCCTGCAGCCCAGCGCAGTAGAAGTGGGACAAGGCGAGGAGGTGATGGTTCCCGGTGCCGGGGAGTTTAGCAGGCTGGGGTTCAGGAGCGATGGTGTGTTAGACAGCTGTCGGGGAGCGTGGAAAGGACTCTGTTGTGCCCAACTGATGGGGAAGGTGAAATTGAAAGCGGCTCTCCTCGTGGCTTCTGGTTTGGCAAAAAGCCTCTGTCGAGCGCTATCCCGGTATGGTGCCCTGTGGCTCAGCTGTTACTCGTGCCCCTTGCTTCGTCTCGCTAACCCGGTTTGGGAAGCGCGATACTATTAAGCAGACTCGGGTAAAGGGCAGCCGTATTGCCGTGCAAATTATGTCAGAAGAGCGACGCGAACTCGATGGTCTCGTTGGGTCAGGTTGGCGTGGCCGAGGTCACCGGGACTGCCACCTTCCCCTCTGCCTGGCTCGTGGGCAGCCGTGGTGTACAGCTAGGCCTGCAAGGGAAGGATGAAACTCTTGAAGTAGGATCCTCACGTTGATGTCTGTCCCATGACTTGCCTCTAGTTTGGGCAATGGAATTGCAGGAATCTCTGCTCAGTTGCTGTTTGGTGGTTATTTTTTTTAATTAGCTAATAGCATGGTTTCTCACACGACCGGTACGTTGCATTTTCTCAGTTTGCCTGCTCTGCCTCTTGCCCAGAGGAACTGAAGAAGGAAACTTAGTTCTCTTCATTTAATTGGAAATAGATTAAAATTCAGTGGTGATGAACCTGTGCCCCATGCCAGGCTAAGGGCAACACTGCAAACCTATAACTACCTGCACTTCTGTGATGTCCTCTCAGCTTACAAAGAAACTCTGCTGGACCTGCCGGGAGATGCCTCTGCTCTGTCAGCGGTGTGCGTGGTAGCGTAGGCGGTGTGTCTGTTGTGGTGCTCCTCCTCGCATCTCCTACGGCGTCGGTCTGCTCCAGCAGGAGGGCAGCTGGACTAGCCGGGGTTGTACTGTTCGTCATTTTGGTGCTCAGGAGCCTGTTTTCCCATATTTAACTCCCTTAGGTCCGTTGTTCGTACTTAAACGGAGGGTTCTTGTTCATATGGAAGTGGAGTCGGAGATATAAAGCCCCTTCAAATATTTCAGTTTCCTAATTTGCATTGCAGCCGTTGTTGCTGTGTCCAAACCTTGCGTGGGTGTTTCCAGCGGGAGTGGTGGGAGACGAGTGAAGCCGGACCTACCTAGGGGTGTTTTAGAGTAGGGCAGCCGTACCGGGGGGCAATGCAAAATAAACCAGTGGTGTTGTTACTTAAGCAAGTGGTTGTTTATGAAAAGAATCTGAGTTTTACTGGTAAATCTTCCTTTCAGAGGGAAGGGAAAATACAGAGAGACATCTTGAAGTCATGCCAATCCCCTGGGAGCACTCTGCCTTCTTCAGCCAGGCTGGGGAGAACAGGGCATGGCCGGGTGGCCTGTGTCTTGCCTGCCTGCCTGCTGCTGCACTGTCCAACCGTCTGCTTCCCAACCTGGCGGGGAGGGTCAGGTTGCAAGTAATTAAATTCTTATTCTGTAGTTTACCCAAATCCTTATGGGAAGCAAGAATTCAATGTGTCTGTCTGCTCCCGGCTCTACTCTTTCCCTTCCCTTTTCCTCTGTCTTTGCTGGCAGGAGAAATAAGAAAAAAAGGGGAGGTGGCATGCTACAGCTAGCAAACATTATCTCCTAAAATAAAACATCGTCCCTTTTGGCAGCAAAAATGCTCTCTCGGGAGGAAAGTAGCCTGAATTCCCAGAGGCATGGCTTTTAAAGTCTCCCAGCTCTGCGTCTGCCTGTTCCCTCCCTCCCAGAGATTTCTAAGAAATCAGGCATGCAGATTCCTCCCGAGAGCGAGCACTAAAGCCAGGATGGCTCTGCGTCTGCGAGAACATCTGGCCAATAAAGGGAGACCTAACGAAGCAGAGCAGATGGTGAGAGAAAATAGCCCCGTCGCTCCTTGTGAGCAGCCTGTGCAATGGGAGCGGGGACAGTCCCAGGGTGGCTTTGTTTTTGTGAGCGGGCTTTTGGAATGGGTGCTTGGAAGCATTCCTGAAGGGAGAACAGCAGGGTGACGATCCATCCAGAAGTATGGAGAGCAGACTTAAAAGGAGGTGGGGTGTTTTAATCCAGCGCTTTAGTTGTTGGGGTATAGCTGGATGGAAAGCAGAAGCTGAGACAGGTCTGTGCTGTGGCTGCTGTGAAGCAGTGCTGGCTTTCGGGTGTTGAGCTCTCCCTCTCCTTGCGATTCGGTGCAGAGGTTGTCAGAGGTTGTGGTTGTGTGCGGCTCCAAGGATGGTGTGGAAGCTGCTTTTGACTGGCTGAAACCCTTGCAGATGGTCCCGTTTACGGGGAGGAGATGGCACAGCGTGGCCAGTGACTTTTGGAGATTCCCTTTGAACTCACTTCTCCATGCTGATTCCCTGCTTCTTTCCATCCTTCCTGCTCTTCCAGGAGTTTTCAGGTTGCAGGGATTTAGGATTTGCAGCGTCCAGAGTCTATTTGCTAGCTGGCGTTCCCTGCATGGCTTTGGGACCGCGTCACCAGGAACACCAGGTCCCCCTGCGTGGGGAAGGCAATGCCGTGTGCTGTGTGTGGGCACTGCCGAAGGGGCAGCGGGGCAGGTTTGGGCTTTACGGGCTTGGCAAGCAGGAGCAGGAGCTGCTCCATCAATGCCAACCGATGCTGTCCCACCACATTTTAAAAGAAATGCATTTGCAGCGCTCGTGGCTGCAGCCTGTATGTATCAAATAAGCTCCTACCTCTCAAATCCAGGCGGGTTCCCAGAGTCGGCCGTTGCTCGTCCCGCGCCTTTCCCTGCCCCACTCCCGGCCCTCCTTGTTCTGTCGGTGTCTTTGCCATTTGTCTGAAGCCAATGGTACGCAGGGTGCGGGGGGATGACTGGCAGCAGCCTTCAGCATGAAAATCTTGTGGGGGGAGAAAGTCTCTTGTGGAGCAGAGTTGTATCCTGCTGTTTTTACTTCCCTAGTAACTCCTTGTGCTGCTTGTTCTGCCTCCTCGCCGGTGCTCAGCCACTGCAGCCATGTGAGAGGAGGGGAGGGAAAGCATGGTCCTGGTGCAGGAGATAATCCCTGGGGATTTTACTGCGGGTCTTCCAAGGAGCAAGGGAGACTGTGTGAAGCCTTTGAGGTTTGCCTGCGTTTTGAACAGCCAAGGGAATTTGGTCCTATCTTGCAAGGATGCTGCTGCATACTGCTCGCTGTGACTCCGGCCTGCGCCCCAGGCTTTTAGGGGGTTTGTGGCCCCGACGTCAGGCCATCGCTCTGGGATGTGCCCTGGGACTGGGGCATGGCTTGGCTCCCATTGGGAACACAAAAGCCACTTTCCTCACGCACTGCATCCCGGCCCCATGTCCTCCCTCCTCTCATCCACTGTTCTGCTTTGCACTCACAGAGGCAAGATGATCTCTGCCTTAAGCATTTTTATTTTTTTTTAAATTTACATTTTTATTCCAGAAGGCGATCAGATTGTTTTGTCTCCTTGGAAAAGAGGGGCTGGGGCTCTTGGGGAAAGAGCGGAAAATCCCTACGGTAACTGCAGCAGTCATGGTTGGGCTCAGTGGCTGTCACCTCATCAAACCTTGCCTCCTTTACATGACGCCATCCCAAATCCCGCACCTTGGGACGAGCTGTTGACCCGCCACCACTGTGGGGTTAGCTGGTGTGTTGGCATCCCTCGGGGGCTTCAGTCCCTCCTTGCAGCATCCTGGCTGCAAGAGAAAGGCAGGTTTTGCAGGGGGAGGAGAGGAAAGGGACGGTCATCTTGGGTGTACCCAGATGCTGATGCCCCAGCCCTGTTCCCAGTGGGAGTTGGAGGAGCTCTGGCCCCGGCGCAGCCGTGCCGCGGTGGGCAAGACGCACCGACCCTGCCTGGGAAGATGCCCTGTGGCCTGACAGTCCCCGAAGCTCTAGAAACCAAATTGCAAACTCTTTGCTCCAGAGGAGAAATCGGGCAGCCTGGTAGAACTTGTGATGACCTCTCCATCCCGTAGGTCCTCCTGGTGAAGGATCGGTGTTTGGAAGGGGCCCGGGGTGGAAATGCCAAAGTTCCCCCCTCGGTCCTGCTGCCGCCTTCCTCTCCCCCTCCCCGCTGTGTTGGTCTAAATGATCTTTCTATGAAGCCCTGTAGATGTCAAAAGTAATTATGGAGTGTGATTAGTCCTCTGTGGGTGCTTTCTTTCTTTCCTCCTCCTTTCTCTTTTGCTATCCCCTTCTCCACTCTTCTTTTTTGGCTAAGTGGAAAAGGTGAGGACAAAGAATTGCCGCTTGCTTGGACTCATGATGTATCTGTGACTGCGCTATTAGCTGTCTCCTTTTTCCTCCCCAAATGGATATAATTTTTGAAGTGTGGAATACCCTTCTTGATAAGTAGGTTTTAAAAAAAAAAAAAATGCACAATGTGATACTGTTTCATAGTTTCTAGGTGGTTGTATAAAGCAAAGTTACTGTGATTGTGTTTTTCAAAGGAAAAAGTGATTGGTTATGAAATCTGTCCTTTTTTCATTATTACAAGCTCTTTGTTTTCCAATGATCTGATGGCTCTTTTGTCCCCGGTCTGTGTGTCTTTCTTCCCACGTCCCATCCTTGGTGCTGCATCCACCCATGAAGTGTGTGCTTCCACCGGTCTGTGAAGATGCTGCTCTTGCACCCTTGGGAGCTGTGGGCTCACTGGTGGCCGGAGGTGGGGGACATCTGTGTCCCGGGAGGAGGTGGAGGTGTTTGGAGGAGGGAGATGCCTGAGAAGGGGTTGGAGGTGGGCAGGAGGGGTCCACGGGAAGGTGCCCAGGGCTCAAACCCAACACACCAGGGGCTGATGCTGGAGGAAACCTCCTGCCCAGACTGTGCCATACCAGCTCAAGGCTCTTCGTCCTTCTGGGGCCCTTTGGTTGCCTCTCTCCAGCTCGTCTCTGGTCCAAGGTGTTGTCCTGCTTGCGCAGTGGGTGACCAGAGGCTGAGCAGCCCAACTCTGGTTAGTCTGGGGTCTGTGCTTTCATTTTGCTCTCTTAAATCTCTTCATCGTCTCTTGCAATCAATCTTCCTCCAGAAGAGAGCCCCACGCCTTGAAATCACTCTAAGCCTGTTGCTGCTCATGCCAGCCGCTTCCCGGAGGTTTAATCCTGGCCGCAGCTCCCTGGCCGTGGCAGGAGCCTGGCTGCCCTTGCTTTGGCACCTCGCTGGCCGGTTTGTCCCCAGCTTGATGGGGACAACATGTCCCAGGCACGTTTTACCTCCCCAGCCCGGGGCAGAGGAGCTGGGATCCATCTCTGGGACGGTGTGGAGGTAAGGATGGCTCCGGGCATTGCAGGGGAGGTCGGACCCCAGGGCTGGGCTACAGGGCGAGGAGGGTCTCTCTGCCCTGGGGTCTTCCACCCAAACCTGCCAGTGGTCCCCTCCTGCCTGGGAGCAGCTGGGGAAAGATGCTCGGTCTGTCCCCCGTGGAGCAAGGAGTCGTCTCCGCTGCCCGCTGTGAGTACAGCCAGCCCCATGGGGAAGGAAGCCTTAGGGCTCAGTTTTGGCCATGATGAGGGCTCTGGGGCCACTGGGGCGGCAGGGGACGTTTTAAGAAGATAAAAGTGATTTCTTGCTGCTCGTGCTGGCAGGGGCTGGCGTGGCTGGAGCCGGGAGGATTAAAACAATTTCATAATCCTGGTGATTTCCTTTTGATCGGGATTATGAAACCAATCACGAATATCAAAAGCTGCGGCTTAAAGCGGCAGCCGGAGCGGGGCTGGGATGTCTGTGGCCCCCACGGCACCCCTCCTGCCCCCCGGGGACAGCAGCCCCCGCACCTCCAGGTAAGCGCTGCCCACCCAGGACCCTTATCCTGCGTGATGAGTTTTGTGGGGTCTCTGGGGAGGAAGGCAGGGTCTTTTGGTGTGTGTGGGGAGCGGGTGGCTCCACAGGGTGCGTGTTGCATGCTGGGTTTAAGGATGACGATACGTGGATGCACCAAGCTCGGCTCCCACCATCCTTCTGCCTGAAGATGCTGGGTTGGCCCTGGCTTGCTGGGGGGTCCGGGCAGGATTTGGCCTCTGGGAAGGCAGGAAAAATTAGCAGGTCTGCAAGCGTGTGATGTTCACAGGAGGGTGCCTAGTCTGAAGGCTGTTAGAGACGACATCCCCCCACCCCTCTCTCTCCTTTTTGGGCCTCCTGAAGCCCCAGCCACTGGTGCGGGGCAGACCCCTCCGGCACTCAGCACCCTGGGGTGAGGTGCCCCCCCCAGCAGGCCCGCGGAGGTGGGCTGGCTTCGCTCCCCGCTCGCCTCCCAAACCCGCAGCCCAGACAAAGGACATTCCTGAGAGCCAGCCAAGGCAGACGGGCTTCCCTCTGTCCCGGCACGGGGTTTTTGGGTTCCCCCCTCCTGCAGGGTCCCCTCCGTCTCTCCCACACTCGGAAAGCGCCGTGGCCACGGTGGCGTTGCCATTTGGGACCACCCGCCAGCCGGCATGGGGGCAGGCGATTCGGCTTCGGGGCTGGGGCAGGATTTGGCGGGGTGCCCCGGCGTGTTTTGGGGGCGTGCAGAGGAGGAGGAGGAGGCTGGGGCGGGAGGCAGGGCTGGCCATGGCCCCACAGCCCAGCCAAGCAGCTGAGCTCGGGCTCGGCTGAAGGGGCTGGGATTTGCTGGTTTGTCCTTTCTTTTTTTTTTTTTAATTTTTTTTTTTTCCTCCCCTGCTTCCTTCCCTTCTTCCGCCTTCTTCTCCCTCTTCCCAGCCCTCTCCCGATGCTGCTCCAGGGGTAAGGACAGCCCTCGCCTCCCGCCTGCAGCCCTCTCCCACTGCCGCTCTACTCTGGGGCAGCGAGGGGCTGCGGCGAGCCGGGGGGCTGATGGGGCCCGGGTGGGTGTCCCGGGGATGCTCCTGCAGCCCTGGCCGTGGGGGAGGCTCCTCCAGGGGTACCAGCGGGGACGGGATGCTCCCGGTGGGGTGCAGGGGGGTGGCGGTACCTGGGTGCCACCGGGAACACGAGGCCGGTGCAGGACGAGCGACGCGTGTGACCCTGGGGGCTGGGGTGGAGCAGGGGGCTGGGGTGTGTGTGTGGTGGCACATTTGGCGAGTTGCAGCCGTGAGGGCTTTCTGTCCTGGGGAGTTTTGGGGCCTTGATTTGGCTCGGAAACTGCCGGTTCCCTCCAGGACATCTTGCTGGGTGCCCCAGGGCACCTGAAACAGCGCAGGCAGGCACCCGTGCTCCCGCTCCCCCCCCAGCTGCCTGATTTGGGGAACCACCGCTCCCCCATTCCCCCCGCTCCAGAGTGATGCTGGTCCAGTGCCAGTGCTCTGGGTTGGGGGGGCGGCCTCGTGCTGTGCCACGTCCCCATCCCCTTCTCCACGGTGGCGTCGCGTGCGTTTGTCCCCTGGGCGCAAGCATCACCCTGTCTGCAGAGCCTGGGGCAGCGCCGGGGAGGAGGAGGGGGAGGGCAACGAGGGGGGTCGCCCACCCTCCCCTGGGTTTTCTCCCCGCAGGGCGGATGGAGGGGGGCTCTCCCGCTGAGACGCGGCGGGTGCCGCGGCCCCCCAAGCAGCAGGGCCAGAGCGGCGGCCGAACCCCTGCGCTGCCGGAGCACCCCGAGGCCGCCCGTGGCCCCCACGCCATCCTGGAGAGCAAGGTGAAGGCGCTGAAGGAGAAGCGGGGGGGTGGCCGGCCGGGGACCCCCACGGCCGCCCCCGAGCGCGTCTCACCCAAGAAGCCCCGGCCCCGGCGGGGGAAGCCGGGATCGGACGCGGCGGCGGCGGAGCCGCGGGCTCAGCTCCGCACCTACCTGACGGACGGGCTGCTGGATGGCGGGGAGCCTGTGGCTGGTGGTCCCCAAGCCCCGGCACCCCGCGCCGGCACCCCGGGACTCTGGCGGGTGCCGGCACCCAAGGGAGACGTGCCGGGAGGCACCGAGCTCCCCCAGGATGAGGGCAGCGGGTCTCGCGGCTCTGCCTCCCCCCATGAGAGACCCCCCCTGGAAGAAGAGGCACGAAGCCCGCCGCAGGACGAGGGGGGTCCCTCTGTGTCCCCCACCTCAGCAGAGGGCTGGGAGAGGCTCTCGCTGGCCGAGAGGGTGGAGAGGAACCGGCGGCTGCTGCAGGAGGTGCTGGGCTTCGCCGCGCCCGGTGCGTATTTTGGGCAGGTGGTGGCCGTTTTGGTAGAGCCAGGGGGAGCAGGAAGGAAAAGCTTTGGGGGGGAAAGGGGGTCCTCGGTGCCGTCCTCCAGCTTGCCGCAGCTCTGTGCTGCTTCACACCCCAGGGCTGCCCCATTCCCTGCAGGTGCTGCATCCCCTTCGCTGGCAGCTGTAGGAGATGCCCGCAAACAAAATGGGGCCCTTCCTTCTTCACCGGGATGTTCTGGGCGCTGCCGGTCCCCTCCGGCGTCCTGGTGAGGAATTTCACTGCTAAAAGCAAGAGCAAGCAACCCGCTTTCTGGGGCACTCGAGGTCTGCAGCCGTCATCTTCCCTTTGCAAGCTGCTGCCAGAAAAGGGAATTAATTTCTCTTTTGAAAGCGTCTGCCCTAACAACCCCCCGGTCCCCATCCCTGCGGTCCCACCCCACGCCGGCTGCTGTTGCCCCACATCCCGCTCCTCTGGGGCCTCTCCAGAGCTGAGTGGTTGGGATAGTCCCGAAAAGGGTGTGGGTTAGCACAGGCTGAGCTGGGGGGCTGGGGGTACGAGGGGTGCTATTGAGGGGGACCAGGGTGGGGGCCGCAGTCCAACCAGGCTGATGCCTTTCCCTGTCCTGCGTTTCAGAGGTGCCGGCGAGCGATGGGGACTGGGACTCAGGGGTCTCGCTGCAGGACGCCGAGGGCTGCAGGTAGGTCAGTCCCAGCGTGACAGAGACGGACAATTCCCTTTTTTTCCCTCCCCAGTCTTGTATTTTAAATGCACCCCATCAAGCAGCACTGGGGCTCGGCAAGGCTCCGGGGAAGGGCTGTGGGGGCAGACCCCAGCGTGGCAGCCGGCGGGGGGGAGCGTGGATGGGCTCTGGCGATGCTTCGGTGCAAGCTGGGCAGGAGGGTCAGGCCGAGCCGGGTGTCCGTGTCGTGTTTGGGCATGGTGGGGGGTCCCTGCCAGCACCCCAGGGCGGGAAGGGAGCTGGGGAAGAAGATGGGAGAGAAATTTGCTCCAGGTGCTTAAGAGGATCGAGGCGGCAGGCGTGTGTAATCTTGTTGGACTAATGATAAACCTCAGAGGTACGGACTAAAAATACAGAGGTGGGATGGGCAGGTGAGCTGGGCGGCAGTGTGCAGGCTGGGGGCTGCGTGGGGGCTGCAAGTGAGTGGGGAAGACCCCCCTGTACTGTGGTTACTGGTTGTGCTCCGCTCTGGCGGCTGGGGTTGATCCGTGATGGCTGGGTGCAAGGCAGAGCCGGGGATGCTGCACTCCCTGTGAGCAGGGGCAGCCAAAACCTGGGGGGGGGGGGGCTGGATCCCCCGTGGAGCTGCACAGAGGGCTTTCCTGGGAGCTGGCGTGTGCCCACCCTCCTGCCGTGAAGAGGTTAAGGCCAGGCTCCCCGAAGTGACTGCCTGAGCTGATTATTTTAATCAGGGGGATTAGGGCCATGGCCAACAGGGAAGGCAGCACCGGAGCGGGGCTGTGCCCTCCCGTAGCTGACGGATCCCCCGCCCTGCAGCCGGTGGGGCAGGGGGGCCAGGGGGTGCCAGGGAAGACCCCCAGCAAGGAAAGGAAGGCAGCCGGGTCAGGGGCTCGTCCCAAACCTACCTGCATTCACAACGTTGTGGGATTTAAGCCAGTGGGGATTGGAGGCAACGCCTGCCTCAGTTTCCCCATCCACCTCCGGGATGCCTGTGGTGCAAAGCGCTGCCTCGGCTGAGCCGGTGCCCGAGCTGTGTGGGTGCTGAGCTTCCCCCAAAGCATCACCGGTGTGGGGTGCGATCCCCCCTCCTTCTGCCTGGCACCCGGGGGTAGAGGGGGCTCCTGCCCGGCTATCCCCCGGCGTGGCAGCCAGCCTATCCGTGAATGGAGGCCGGGCCCCGTTTTCTCTGGGCAGAGCAGCCTCATCGTCACTGTTAAACCACGTCTAATCCCTGTTATTTTTTCCTAATCCCCCTCCCCGCTGCGCGGCCGCAGGGCCTTTGTCCCCGGGCAGGAGCTGGAGCTGAGCCCGCGGCACGAGCAGGCCAAGCAGCTGCTGCAGCGCGCCCGCATGAAGGCTCGGACGAACCCCCTCCGCGCCAGCCACGACATCCTCCTCCTCACCGCTGCCGCCGCCGCCGTCCCGCACCCCAGGTCAGTGCCGGCTCCGTGGGCCGCATCCTGCCTCCCCCTCCCGCCCTGTCCCCTGCCACTGTGGCTCTCTCAGGGGCGCATCTGGATTTGGTGTGCGCGCAAAGTGTGCAAGCGTGTGTGCGGAGCGTGCATGCAGGCACGGACGTGTGTGCGGAGCGCGCACCCATGTGCGCAGAGCCAGGGTCCGACCTGCTGCGTGCAGCCTCGCACCCTCGCGTGAGCAGCGCTCTGCTCGCAGGAGCATCCCCCTGCCTGGGGATGCCTGAAGTCTCTGCAACGTAATATTTGGGGGGGAAGGTGTGTTTAATCGTGTTTTATGGCAGTGTGGAGGCATTAAGGGTGTGGTGTTTCCCAGCTGATGGGGAGCACCTCTCCGGGGGAGGCTGGCTGCTGGAAGGGGCTCATCATGTGTGCCGGGTCATGTGCAATTCGGTGTTCCTGGCCTGATTAACCTCACACTTCGGTGCCGGGCAAAGGCGATGGAGGTCGGGCTGTGGCAGCAGGGTATTGCCGCAGCCTCTTGTGATTTCAGCTTCGGGCAGCCTGGGCAGCGGGCTGGAGGGGAGCAGGGCTGTATGCCGCGGTGGAGCAGTGGGTGGACTTTCCTCCTGCCCCATCTTCTGCGCTGGGGTTTCCCCTTCCTGCCCTGCTTTTCTGAGGGAGCCGAGCAGCCCTCGCAGCTCGTCTGTGTCCATCTGTCTGTCCCCCACATCAGGGAGCCCAGCGGGAGGCCGAGCATCGCCCCGCGGGACGGCGGGAGCCTGAGCGACTCGTCGAGCGGGGAGTCGAGCTGCGGGCGGCCGCGGCGGCCCCGGGGACCCTCTCCGTCCCGCGTCCGCTTCGAGGACGAGTCGGCCCGCGACGCCGAGGTGCGGTACCTGGAGCGGCTGCAGCTGCGGCACCGGCGGGCGCTGGGCTCGGTGCTCTCCTCGACGGAGCTGGCTGGCGGCGGGCAGCCGGGGGACGGGGCCGGCCAGCCCAAAGCCCAGAGCGGTGACCTCGTGGTCGGGGGCAAGTGCAGCGCCTGTGGCTCCTTCCTCGGTGCCGCCGCCGCCAGCCGGGGTACGGACACCCCGGCGGCCACTGACGCGGCTGAAAGTAGCCCCGCGGCACAAGGAAGCATCCCAGGGGATAGCGGGGGGTCAAGCGCCACCCGGCTGGAGCCCAAAACCAGGGCTCTGGGCCCCCGGGGGTCCCCGCTGTGGATCCTCCCCTCCCGGCAGCGCATCCACACTGAGAAGATCAAGGAGACGTACATCGGGGACGTCACCTACATCGACGAGGTGGACTCGGCTCTGGAGAGCACCGACACTTCCGACGGCTGCCGGACAGACAGCGAGGAGGCAGGACCCCGCAGCCCCCACCCACGGGGGCACCGGGACCCCCGGGCTCGAGGGCACAAGGCCCCCCGTGCCGCCCCGCAGCCGGAGGCGAGGGCTGGGAAGGGGACATGCGCGGCCAGCGGTGGCCCCCGCGCAGAGGACGGGGGCTCGGGTGGTGCCACAAGCCGGACGGGGGCTGTTTGCCCCCCGCCGCTGGGGAGAGCCGGTAGCCGGGAGGACGGGGACCCCCACCAGCATTCGGGGGGCAACAAGGGGGTGGGAAACACCGCTCATCCCCCGCAGCAGCCTAGTGAGCCCCTGGACTCCTCCTTGCAGCCGGCGGCCAGCACCCCCATGCTGGGCACCCACCTCCCCGCTCCCCCTCCCACCAAAAAGGCTTGCTCCCAGGTGCCTTGCAGGAAAGCCCTCTTCTCCGGTGGCAGCCGCCGGGCATCGAGCCAAGGAGCCCGGGGCCCAGAGCCTGATGGTGGGAGCGCTGCACCCCCTCAGCCCGGGGGCACGGTGGGGCCGGAGGAGCGGCGGGGTCCCTGCAGCCCCAGGTGGCTCCCAGGGAGCCCCCTTCGTGCCTTGTCCACCAACAACTGCAACAACACCCACGGGCAGGACTCCCCGGGGACGGGCAGAGGTAAGAGACCCAAGCGCAGGGGTCCCCAGGGTTTGGGGGGGTGGGGTGTCCCTAACGAAGGGGGGTCATGACTGTCTTGCTGCAGTTACAGGGGCATCGTCACACCCCACCGCTGGCCCTGCACCCCAGGAGGCTGCTCATCCCCCCGGGGAAGCTGCCAGGAGCACGGCACACGGGTGAGTGAGAGCGAGGGGCTGCCGGCATCCTGCATCTGCGGTGGGAGCTGCATCCCTCAGCATCCCCCCGAGGCTTCCCGGTGGGACTCTTACCTTTTGGCACCAAAAACTTCCTAGAAACCACAATACGGGGGTGACATTTTGCATGTGTGTTCAAGTGGGTTTGGGGGAGCTGCACTGCACCCCGCATCTGGCTCCGCCGAGAGTGTTGCAGTAAATGTGATGGTGGGTGACCTTGGAGGTGTTTAGTTCAGGTCTTCCGTTTTGGGGAAAAGCAGCTGCTAAACACTGACAACCCCAGGGCTGCCTTGGGGCTCACCAAACACAAACCCACTGGACCCATGCCCGGGCGCAGCATGTCTCAACCTGGCAGGAGGGTTCAGAGGTGGCGCTGGGTCTTTCAAGCCCCTTAGCAGGATGCGATCCCTTCAGGCAGAGAGCAGGGGAGGTCTGAAAGGTGTTAAACCCTTGAAATTATGGGGAAAACGGGTAGGGAGTCCTTCAGGTAGCTTTGGCTCATGACACCGTCCCTTGCACGTGCTGGGTCACTGCTGCGGAGAGGCGACTGCGCCCCGATCTCACCATGCATCCCGATTTCACCGTGCCGCAGCTCTCAAGGCTGTGAAGGCGGGTGCAAGATGCACCCCCAGCCCTGTGGCAGTTGCCGGTTTTGTTCCCCATTCCAGGCATGTGGTGGATGAGCATCGTCCCTCTCCATCCAGGGAGCCGGGGCAGCCAGCAAGCCGCAAGGGCAGCAGTGCTTCGGTGTCAGGGCTGAAGAAGCTCCTGTGCAGCCTGAGCCAGAGCACCAAGCAGCGCCTGGGTCGCTTCCGCTGCTACAGCATGGAGCAGCTCCCGGCCCCCGGCAGCAACCCCCCGGATGGCCCCGGCATGAAGAAGTCGCCTTCTCTGCAGTCCCTGCGGCTGGTGAGCCAAAATGTACTCCCCCTGCAAGGGGACCGGGAAGGTCCCACAGGAGGAGGGGTGCTGGGCTGGGGTGAAGCATTCCTGAGCATTGCTTTATGGCCCCGGTGGTCCTGGGGGGTGGGTTGTGTGGGTGCATGTGCCATCCCAAAGCTGCCGGGTTTGAAAAGCCTGGAGCTGTAAGTGTGGAGTGGAAGGGGGAAAAGGGGAGTTGGAGGGTGGGTGAAAGAGCAGATTTGGGGAGGGGAGGTGGGGTAATTTGATTCGGGATCATGGCTCGTGTGTCCCAGCTAGCTGAGAAGTGAGGTGCCTCACCAAGAAACCCTGCTTCTTGGGTGGGTGTCCTGGCCTAGAGCAGGGGACACCAGCTTATCCCGCCTCAGCGGTGGTTTGGCGAGGGCTCTGGCGGGGGGACAAGGGGGGTGAGGAATGCCCCCCACTCCCTCGGCACGTCAGTGGGTGAAGGGCTGCGGAGCTGCACAACGTTGGCGGTTGTCCCCATCTCAACCGTATGCTTTTCCTCAGGTGTCGCCCTTCTGCCAGCCCCAAAAAGCCGTCTCTGTCCAGAGCCTGCACCCCTTCCTGGGCAAGGCACCCCGTGCTAGTGCCTACCTCCTGCCCCAGACCGCAGCTGACAGGTAGATGCCCAGGTGCTTCTGTGCCCAGTAAGGCTGTTTCGGGGTGCTCCGCCACACACAGTGGCTTGGTGCAGCCGGGGACCCCATCACCTGGTCCCCAGCATCTTCCTGGGGTCCCTGCTCACCCCATCTTCCCTCTCCCGGCAGGAAGGGGAGTTCAGGACCGCGGCGCTCGCTGAGCGTGGAGGACATCGGGGTCCCCGGCCGGCTGCGTGCGGTGGGGCGTGTGGTGGAGGTCTTCCCCGATGGAACCAGCCAGCTGGAGCTGCAGCGACCCCCCCACGGCGCCTTCGGGTTTTGCGTCACCTCTGGGCACGGCCGGCCTGACACGGGTACGGTGGGGTTGTCCCAAAGTGTCACATGAACCTTTGGGGAGGCACGGCATGGCCCCTCCGCGGTGGCTCTTGTCCCATTCCAGAAGCGAGCTTGGAGACGGGTGGAGGGGGCTGCTCCATCCCCGCTGAGCCCCAGAGGGGTGACGGTGGACATGGGGACGCTATCACGTGCAGCTTTGGCCGCGCACAGTCCCATGTGTCCATCAGTCCTTGGCTTGGGGCACGCAGCCTGTCCCAAAAGCCATTTACAGTGAAGTTGTTGCTGTGCATGGGCCCAGTGTGCAGCCCCCGGGTACCCCTAGGGGGCACAGCCCCGGCCATGGGGTGCAGGATGGGGGGCTCACCTGCCCCGTCCCTCTCCACAGGTGTCTACGTGCAGGAGATGACGGACGCCGGCACGGCCAAGCTGTACGCG
Source organism: Haliaeetus leucocephalus (assembly GCF_000737465.1). NCBI lineage: Eukaryota > Metazoa > Chordata > Aves > Accipitriformes > Accipitridae > Haliaeetus > Haliaeetus leucocephalus. Next base: position 474,957 of record NW_010973166.1, on the reverse strand, counting down.
GGGCTCCTGGGCGTGGGGGACGAGATCCTGCAGGTCAATGGGGTGGCCGTCTCGGGGCTGGGGCTGGCCCGTATCCGTGAGCTGCTGCTCCAGGCAGACACCCTGTCCCTCCGCGTGCTCAGGCACCGACCGGCACCCCGGTAGCCCTGGCACAGCTCCCGGGAAGCCCAGTGGGAGGAGGATGACGGCGTCCTGGGATGCTGCAGGATGGTGTGGCATGGACCAAGCTGCCCCGCGGTGCCAGGACCTGCCCCACTCCAGTGCAGTACTTGGCTACCTGCTGCGGTGGGGGCAGGCGGGTTTCCCAGTCCCCCCCAGGAGCCAGAGTGGGACCAAGGACCCCCCCACAGTGTCTAGAGTCTTCAGGAGCTGCCCCAAGTGTGGGGACAGGGGACAGCCCAGCTGTGTCATCCAGCCAGTGGGGGTCTGTCCTGCTGGGCACTGGGGTGGCCAGCATGGGGATGCCCCATCCCCGCATCCCCAGGAGATGTGGCGTTCCCTGCCACCGCTGAAAACCTGTGCCTGCGGGCTGGTGGGTTTCTTTTAAATTATTTCAAACTGGAAAAAAAAAAAAATCTAATCACAAAATATGGTGCCCTGGGCTTGCGGGTGGCACGGAGGGGCTGGGGGGGGGTGACAATTGGCCAGGGGGACGGGACATGCCCCAGCCCCAGGGTCATGGGGCTGCTAGTGGATGTGGGAGCTGGGGTCAGGTCTAGGTACTGGGGAGCGTGTGGGTGCCTTCACATGGGGCTGAGCCCCTCAGGGCTGGTGTAACCATGGTGGGGACTTGTCTGGGGCACTGAACGCATGTGCTGGCTGCAGGGTGGCATGGCGCATGGTCCTGGGACCGGCAGAGCTGGGATGCTGTCAGCTGAGAGCAGGAAGAGCTCTTTGGGGGCCCAAGGACCTGTCTGGTCTGTGGGGTGGGGAAATGGGGACAGGGCGGAAAGGGCATCCCTGGGGGGACAACGCTCCCTGGAAAGCTGGGGGTGGGGCTCCCTGTTGCCACCCCCAGGCAGGCTCTTGGGGGGGGGGGGGGGGTGTCTCTGGATGTGCTCAGGGTCTTTGCTGCCTGGTTTCCCATGGCCCACTCTAACAGCCACCTCCGGACTGTGTTGTGGTGGGACGGGGGCTGGGGAGCTGAGCTGCCTGCAGTGCTGCTTCTTGAAGAGCATAACCCCCCCCCCCTTCCCTGCTCCAGTGAGCAGCACGGTGGGCTGGCGGGGGGGAGCAGGGGGTGACAGGGCTGCTCTCCTCCTCCTGCCAGCACTGCTGGGACAACCGTGGGGACGTGCCTGCAAGTATCCATTGCTAATGAGAGGGGTCTGCGCTCCTGCTGCTGATTTGGGGGTTTTGTTTTTTCCAGCCACGGAAGGGGAAACGCATGCCATGGCGCCGGGGCGGCTGCACAGGGACAAGCCTCTCCGGCAGGCGCCAAGGCCGGCAAGCGGAGGAGGCACGGCAGCAATGGCTGCCCTCTGCATGGTGGTGCCCCCACATCTGGGCAGCGGCTGCCTGCAGCATCCCCCACATCTGGGCAGCAGCTGTCCGTGGTGCACAGGGGACCCCAGAAACTGCAGCAGCCACTTAAGCCATAAAAGCCAGGAGGGTGATGCCCAGCAGATGCTGGTGGGAGCTTTTCCTGCTACCCAGTGCTGGGAGACACCTCCCTCCCCCCACTCCAGCTTGTCCCCAAGCAAAGGTCACTGCCAGAACGACGGGTGATCTCTGCTGCGCCACGCTGGGCAGCAGTAATGCATTTATTTAGTGTTAAAGGGAGGGGCACCAACAACAACAGAAAAAGCAAATGTATGCAGTAAAAGGGACCAAAGACAGTTTGGTGGCTTGCGGTGATGCCAGCAGCTGGGCCACCCTCCAGCAGTACGCCAGACTAATGAAGGAACGGTCCTGCACGGAGCACCAGGAGCTGCTCCCAGAGGATGCACGACCACGCCGAAAACAACGTGAGGATTGGAGGTGTGCAAATACCGGCCAACGGCGAGCCCTGCTCGCTGGTCGGACTCGCGCTCCTGGGAACCTGCTCTTGGAGAGGTACGAAGCCCAAGGAGCCACACAGACACTGCGATAGCCAGCCTTGGAAAGGAGACACCCCGTGTATTTCTTGCAGCATAACCAAAAGAAACGAGGTGCTCTGCAAGGATAAAGAGCAACTGCTGAAATAATTAGTGCGGGCTGGCGCTCAGGGCACGTGTGCGTTAATGATGAGAGCAGGCGCAGCAGGGCAGCTCCGTCTTGCCCCCCTCAAGTCTGGTGGCCAGCTGCGGAAGGCACGGTGCCGCTGGCTGTCAGTGCCTGGCACCTGCGGAGGGGACAGGGGGGATCACACAGCCGCTTGAAGGGAGCCACAAACCCACTGGGGAGGAGTCTTCAGTCCAGGCTAAGCATCCGGGAGGTAAAGCCGTCTGGTGGTAAACTTCCCGCTCAGGGAGTAGGACTTTTGGGGGCCAATTTGCAATTTCAGGAGAAGTCTTAGCGTCAGCACCAATTAACTTCCTCCCCTAGCCCCATCTGAGACCCAGATGGGAGGCGTAAGCCAGCCTGTCCCAAGTCTTCTGGTGTTTGCAACATAAATATGGGAACAAACTTTAGTAAGAAATCATTTTTGCTTTCCTGAAGAGTCACCCCATACCCTGCAACCAAGGTTTGCAGCATGAAACCCCTGTCTGTGTTTCTCCCCAGTGATTCTGCCAGGGTGGGCTTTCTTCACCACATTTTGCTATCAACCACCTGGCAAACTCCTAATTCACTGTACAAGGGAGACAACTAGGCTATCTGACACTGCCGAGACAACTCGAGTGATGAACAACTCAAAGGTAACAAAAGGACCGGGAAGTCACACAGAAACGTGACCTAGCTTTGAATCTCCTTCCTGCCCTTTGGTTGCTTACAACAGAGGTGTCCAAAAAACAGCAGTTGGGAAAAATTAAGACATCCTATTTACAAGTTCATATGCACTTGAAATACATAACTGAGCCCCATTCCTCTGATAATGCATGTCGTGCACCCGCAGAGAGAACGTGGCTCAAACGGTCATCAAAAAAATCTTTAAAGTTTTTTTTTTTCTTAAAAAAAATAAGTTATTTTAGACCTGACAAATCACTTGCCAAAGGGAAGCAGCTGTTAAACAGAAGCAGTTACTCAGTTATACAAGAGCAAAGAAAGCATCAGTCAATGAGCTTTAGAGGCTTGTATAACAAAGGAGGCAATTTTAAAAGCTTTAAGAAACTCACTCTGGCTAATGGTTGTTTGCCAGCTCTCAGCGTGCATCAACCCAAGTTTAAAGCTCTGGGGTTTCTAATCGCACCCGACCAACCAATGGCAGGACACTACACCCTACGGCTCACCTGCATGTAAGCTTCTGCCAAGGGGTGGTGGATGTGAATGCTTTGCTGCAGACTCACCATGGTATCTCGGCAGTAAGTTGGCAGCACAGAGCCGGCTCACGGGAGGAAGGCAGCATGGGGCAGGGGGAGTTCGGCCAGGGCTCCCCTCCCTTGCCGTGGCTGCGTGGGTTTTCACGCCACCGTTCCTCCCGGTAATGCTTTTGGCTGGCAAGCACCCGTGGGCTGGCAATGTGGTTTGTAATGCTCAGTGAAATAATTAATTCCTCCCCCATCCCATCCTCCCCAGGGCTCGCTGCTCTGTGTCTGCATCCGACTGCAGGCGGCTTGGGACCACTGCAACTGGCTCCTACCTGCACAGGGTGGAAGCGCAGGGGCCAAGTCCCCCTCCAGCTGCCTAGGTCCAGACCTGGAGCCCAGGTCCAGATCACACCGCACCAGGGGAGGAGGCAGCTCCACTCCTCCACCCCCTCTCCCCAGGGCCAGGTGAGATGCCGGCGGAGCCGAGCCGTGGTCCTCAGAGGAGAACGGCGAGAGCTGGCTGCGGGTTTTCTTGCTGGGGATCTCTGTGGGCGGACGGAAATGGTGAGAGTTTCATTTCCCCGTGCTACGGGGGCAAGGGGGCGGGGAGGGGGCGTCCGAGGAAGTTCAGTCCATCACAGGACGAAAAACAGGATGAGCACCACCAGCAAGATGACGAAGAGGACAATAATTGCACACCACTGCCGTCGATCTGGAAGGAAAAGGAAGCATCAGCCTTCCTGCTTTAACGGGGAAGGAAAATCAGGGGAGAGCTTTTCTTCGCTGTACTGCTAGAAGCCCAATTTAAGCTTAAAGAAGCCAAAAAAAGCCAAAGCAGTGGCTCCTTTGGCAGCATGCCCCACTGCAGCCCACGGGGCAACAGTATTTCTCCTCCAGTATATATCCATTTTTGGGGACAGCTGTGGGAATTTTGAGGCTTCTCCGCAACCAAGTTCAAACAGATTTGATTAAGCCAGTTCAAAAGCAACCAGGAGGAACAAGTAGAGAGCTTCTGTGCGTTGCTGCTCATTTGTGGACTAACCTGTTTGCTAAAGGAACAAGAAGGGGTCTGGTGAAAGCTGCCCAAAAGAGCTCTGCCAGGAAGAGCTTGTGGCAGCTCCCCTTAGGAGAGTGCCAGGAATGAGGTTTCCCCTGACGTCTTTACACCTTGCTGGCCCCGTGCACAGTCTGCAGAAGCTCAATGCTACATCGCCTCTGAGAGCTGCTATCTGTCCATGGCCACGTCTGTGATGGCAGAGGGAAAGCCCCTGCAACACGATGGTGCAGAAGGGAAGACAGGGCTGCTGGCACCCCCCAACTTCTGGGCACAGCGGCTACCCCAGGAAGAGTCTTCCTGGTCAGCCCCGGCGCATGCTATGCCAGGGATAGCAGAAATGCTCTTTCACAACTCTCAGAAGCACTCTGCAACGATCAAAGCGTTTTTCTCAGAGGACAGGGGAGACACGTGAGGTTTGCCAGCAGTCATGCCACCACTGGGCTACTGGTGACCCCGAAGTGCACTGCCAGCACTACAAATGGTCTCTCTAGGGCTGTATTTCCACCACCTCATAAATCCCTTGGCCAGCCTAATCCTGCAGAGCAGGAACACTTCTCCTGACTTGCTGCTGCCTCCACAAGCTACCTGAGCACTCACGGGAGAGGGGTAACAGAGGAAGCGACTGCCGGGCGCACTGCCAGGGCTCAGAGAGGCAAGCCGGCGGCGAGGGACTTCCCGGCAGGCACGCTGGGCTTCCTGTTTGCTCTGCCCGCGGCGCCCTGCCAGCCCACCGGCTTCAGGCACAGCCTTATAAGGACTTTTCTCATGGGTTCAGCCTCCCCTCCAGCACAGAAATCGCCTCTTTCCCCTGCCAGCTGAGAGATATATCTGACTGACAACAGGCCTGCAGGCCGGCAGGCGCCAGCAGCCCGGGGGCGGGTGAGATTTGGGAAGGGGCTTGCTGCAGGCAAGCGTTTGGTGCAGGGGAAGCCACACACAGTGGCGAGTGTTTTATGGCACCTTTAAAGCTTTTGTTCGGCAGGCAGCCCGGGAAACTGCAGCAGAGCAGGAGTCTGCAGAGCTGCCCCTCCTACCATCTAGAGGGGGATTTTCCCACCGCGGCAGCAGCAGCATAAATAGAAAGGCATCTGTAAATAAAACAAAGGCAAAGGACAGGCTGCAGAGCAGTGTCTGGGCAGGAGGAGCTGCAGGGCTTGGAAGTCTTCTCCCTCCCCTCTGCTCGGGTCTGGGATGGCTGTCAGTGGGTGGGAGCATGTAGCGTCCCAGCTCGAAGATCCCAGGGCTTGCCTCCCTTTCCAGGACTGGATCCCACTTCCCTGGACCTACCGCTTGTCATGTGAGACACTTTGGCGAGCTTCTTCATGACGTTATCAAGCCGCGACTGAGTGCTGTCTAACTCATGGGAGAAGTCGTCCAGCATCCTGGGGACAGAGAAGCACGGCATTTGTCAGCAAGCAGCACATCCCATGTCCCTTCAGGATTTCTCAGTGCGCTCACACATGCTGATCTAAACACTGATGTGATCAGTGTATCACACCTTGGCAGAGAAAATGAACATAGCCCCATCTCCTGAAAGCACTCAAGGTAGGCAAAAAAGCCTGCTGAAGCAGCAGCTCTGCTTTGGTGGAAAATGGGAGGTCATTTGGGACACCTGTTGGACTGGTCCCCCCTGCGTGTTCATGGCTGAGCAATATGCACCCCTGCAAGGTAAGGAGTGGGGTTTTTCCTCTTTTTAAGAGGTAATTCTCATTTATAATGTGTGATTAGCAGAGCCTGGTTAGATAGATCTAATTGCCAGGTCAAGGCTTGCAGTTGAAGCTAAAATCTTGTTCCGGTCATGTATCAAGCAGGAATGAGATTGGCAATTGCTTTTAAGCAGCTTTTTAAGCTCTGCATGGAAGTTACCCCTCTACTTCCTCCACACAGCAACTGTAATGAATCTGAAAGCCTTCTTGAAGCTGTGCTTTGTCAATGCCAAGAACCCACTGAAGAGAAACAAGCACATCCAGAATCAAGGTACCAATCCAATCGTCTCCAGCCAGCGGGACTTTAAAGCTGAATACATTTAAAAGGACAGCCTCCTTCACTTGGAGTTCTAGGGCACTTGTTCAACCTTCATTCAGTGGGGAAAAAGAAAGTTGTAAAAAACTCATTGCAGTTGTTATCTGCTACTGTCTAGCAAGCACTGATGGCTTACGTGATGATCTGGAAACAGAAACACCACAATGATCAGCTTCCGTGAGAGAAGACTCTCATGCTGCAAGACTTCATACAGGAGGTGGGTTTAAAGTTCGTCCTCTCCATCAAAGACAATATCACTTCACAAGGGACATAGTCCTCCAGACTCCTGTCAGCCAAATAAGGAGGGGTTTTAGGCACAAACCCTTCAAGCCTCTCTGGAAGTGGTAGCTGTTAGCCTGCATAACTGGAAACTTTATGCACTTGTTTGCAAAGGACAAAAACTGAGAAAGGAATCTAATTTATACGTAAATTATGGATGCAAATTACTTTGTGAGCTACCCTTTAACCCTTTGCGTGGGTGAGGGTTATTTTTAGCTTTAACTATGAATAGCAGCTCTGTGCTGCATGTTTCAGAGCGGCAAGACAGAGCTGAGAACTCCCAGGTCAAGCAGTTATCCAGGGGCAGCACAAAACCCTGTGGAGTGGGAAAGCACCCAGTATCCCCATTACACAGCACCTCCTTCCCTCATCTGTTTGGTACTGCTGGCTGCCTGAAGCCAAGGAGCTAACTGTGTGCCTTAGGGAGAGTATGTAAAAAGCAGAGAGAAGGAAGTCTAAGCTAAGTCTTTCTTAGGTGCAGGCTTTCAAACAAATGAGACCGCAGTTGGATCCTTACAGGCTGCTGTAAGAAATGCTTTCCACTGCCTAAAATCAAAGGCTGGCTAAGAGAGACTGCCTGAGGGACTAATAAATTCAAGGCCCTAACAGGGGCAAAGATGTGTGTGAGGACCTCCAGCTGTGTTGCAGCCAGCCCCATACCCCACTGGGTTTTCAGCGCTGTGTCTCACACTTACACTGCTTGCTCCTCCAGCTCCCCGCCAATGCGCTGGGACATGTTCTTCAGCACCCCAATGCTGCCAGAGACCAGCTCCAACTGCTCATCTTGCTGCTCCACAATCAACTAGGGCCAAAGAGAAGGGAAATGGGCAATTACAGGTCTGCTGCCTCCTGCAGCTGGGTCGGAGCCAGCTGATCTGGTGGACAGACACTCGCTGCTCAGCCAACATCAGCTGCGGGGCCTGGGCACAGATCTAAGCCACCAGGAATGAGGACCAAATTCCTAAGAAATGCTGGAGAAGCGACAGCCGCAGGAAAGCCACCCTGGCATGGCATCCCCGCAGCACAGCAGGCTGCAGTCTCCTGACATCCCTGCAAACGCAGCCTCAGCTCAGCCATGCCCCCTGCTTTCCCTGCTGCACCCACCGCTAAAGCAACTCTTCAAAGTCACAGGGACCAGTCATCAAAACCTCCACAAGGCCCTCTGCCTGCAGTGGGTACAGCAGCGGTCACCAGGGAGCCACACTGATGCTGTGCCTGGGAAATGCAACCTGGAACATGCTGCAGGTAAAAAGGGGTTAATGCAAGTAAAAGGCTGTTGCAGCTTCTACAGCTAAAAATAGCAAGCCTGGCTCTCAATGTGCCAAAGGAATAGGTCTGCTGATGTTTTAAGTCATTTTCAGGGCACAGTCACACTAAGGATTAGGTTTACCCTAGTTACCTATTTCTGAATCTATTTATCTTCTTAGAGTCACTAGGTAAAAATTGTCTGAAAGCTGGGGCAGCGTCATGGGTCAGGAGCTTTAGCAGAGTTTGCCACCTCTGAGAAGCTGCCTGTTTAAAGGCCTGTGTTTGGGTGGGCTGCTGCACGTGGGTCTGCACACTGCCCGGCACTTCTCCAGACAAAATCCCTCAGCAGCGGGGAAGCACCTCACCAGGGGTTCTCGCAAAGCCCTCGCACAGGCTTTCTCACGAATCTCATGTTGACAAAGGCAGGAAAAGGAAGCAGGCACGTGCTCCTGCTCCTAGCTTGTTCTGATGAAGATGCACACAAACACCAGCAAACATCAGCTCATTTTTTAACCAGGGGAAGCTGCATAAGAGGCTCTTTTCAGTTTGCAATGTTTCTACTCTTCCAAGGATTTCAGCAATCCTTGTAGTACTAAAGCTTAGCATGCTACATCTTCCAGATCATGCTGTTTGCCTTCTGTACAAAGCAGAAGACCCAGGCCTCAGGGGTTAAAAACTATGCACCAAGATGCATCCAGAGCTGTGCTGTACAGGAAATGCATGCATAGGTATATGCTGCAAGCAAACAGCAAGGCTGTCAGGCTCCTGGATCCAGACCAGCCAAGGACTGAATTTTTTTTGGCTCTCGCAGCCCATACCTCACCCCCCTGCACCCATTTGGCAAGCAAAGCTATTTAGTCCACGTGGTGCCAGCTGCCTTACCTGTTGTTGAGCTTGCTGCTCCTCGATGAAGTGTGAATTTGCTAATTGCAGCTCCCGGTCCAGACGGCTGTATTTGTCAGGTCCAGAGCCCCAACTCTGACTCCCACTTTCTCCCAGGAGTGCCTAAACAGATGCAGAGAGCCCTTAGCAACACCCTTGTGTCTGCTCACAGCCTGTCTACAGGGTGTAGCAGGAAGGCAGACAAGGCAATATTCCTGTACACACGCATACAGCATCCTTTTCCTCCCGCTCTATTGCTACTCAGCCAGAACGCTGTCATGAACTAAACAACGCACTACCAAAATGCCAGCCTGGGAAGTCTCTGCAGCCTGATATTGCAGATATACCTCTGGAGTATGACCAACAGACGGTGTAAGCAGGAGGTCTGCACAGCACAAAGGACTAGCAAAGGTCTGCTCAAGAGGCAGCACTGTGTGGTAGGACATGTAAACTGGGAAGTATCCAGATATACTGTATTAACAGATGTATAGCTTGAACTGAACACTGTGCTACTAATGACAGGGACTTAAGAAGGTCTCGATAAAGTATTTAACCAGTTGAGCTGACGGTAAAACAGTGCAATGTATAACCACAGCAGTGTTATATGCTCACGTTCTTTGATTCAGGCTACCTGTTCCTCCAGCATACTGTTTAGTTGCCAGCATACAAGATTAGACTTGCTACCTGCTTTACAACCTGAAGAGAGAAGCTTGTGGAAAGCCAGGAGAGATGTGGCTTTCCAGCTGAGTTAAGTCTGGTCCCTGGAAGGGGTATAACATGAGCGACAGATGCTGGAGAATGAAAGTGGCCTGCAGGTGAGGAGCTGCACCCTGCAGCACTACATGTGGGCTAAGGAGCTCTGTTCACCAGTATGGAGGCAAGTCTGACTTGTAACAAGACCACCTTGCAGCTTCTGGTCGTGGGCAGGAGGGGACAACCAAGTATTTCTGAAGAACAGCATGACAATGACAAGGCTGCGCCAGCAGGCTAAAACCAAGACTGTCTCTATGATTCATCTGCCTTACAAGGTTCAAGGAGGTGTGAGGAAAGCCAATGGACCGTCCATGCAGGAAGCCAGCAGGACATCTGGCTTTGCCCCCGAGACAATGAGCAAGCTCCTGGTTCTCTCCAGTTCGTGGCAAGTGCAGCTACCACTTATTTAACGCAGTGCACTAGTTTTGCTGCAGCTTCAATAGAAAGGCCTCTGTTTGCTAGCCTTAGCCTGTGAGGGTCAGGTCGTTGCCAGTGAGCCTCTCAGACATGCTGGAAAAGCTGCTGCAGCCCAGTGCAGCACAAGCTTCACAGTCTGGAGGGAAGGCAAGGGGCTGGGGAAGGGAAAGGAAGACAGCAAGGGGAAGTCAGTTTTCCTGACCAGATGTCACCACACAAGCTGGGCCATATGGTCTCCTGCAGCTAGCAGGAACTTCACGCAAAGGAAAGCAGCAAAACACAGGGACAGCTACAGAGTTTTTTTGAGCAAGGGTATAAGGGACTTTGCTTCTTCAAGTGTTTGCCAAGCATGTCAATTAACCCTGTAACAAGCTCAGGAATCAGCTCTGTGCCTCCCAGTAGCTTGTTGCAGTTTGTCATTTATGCCACAAATGGTAAGACTGATGCAGTCAGGTAAGTTCCTTGTACGAAGTACACACCAACTTTCTCCTTACAGCCTCCCTGCCAGCTGGGAAGGAACACAAGCCGCATCTATTTCTACTCCTTAGATTACAAGTGCAGACAACCTGAGACTCCTTCCATCTTCTTACATGGCTAGCTATTAAGAGAGGCAACTGTGTGAAAGGGTATTGCAGCATCTCAGCTCCTAAATACAGCAGAGCACAGGATTACGTTCACTGACATGGATTCTGAGTCTGTTCCCCCCGAGGAGGAGGGAGATTCCCCTTTCTGTGGGATGATGCAACACTGACAGTTGTACACAACCAGATCTGAAGACAGAGACAGATGGCGAGTGCTGACTTACTGCTTTGAGAGACGGGCTTGGAAAAGAGTGGCAGCAACATGCCTGCAAGAACCAGCTCTCGGTCAGCAAACAGACACGGTTCAAACGCACAGCCTTGCTGCAGCATGCAAGCCCCTTCCCAGAAAAAAGATTTTTAAGGGGATGAACTACAGACAGTATATACTATTGTTACAGCTTTTATGCAGTTTTGATCAATGCTACACACTCTACCTTACGATGTGGGGCCTCAGAGTAAGTGAAAATGGAAGTTTCACCTAACACATACCTTAAGACAACAGCTGCTAGAGCTGATAAATCCTCCTCACTCCTTAAAGTACCAGCCACTGCATTCACTTAACTTGCCCGTTTCTGGTTCTCACCTGCCTGTTCTTTCTTTCAGCCAGTGCTTGCATGGAGGAGTTTGACATCTGATCCTTCATTTCCTGTTTGTTCAACAAAAGAAGAAGTATGTGAGCATTGGATTTGAGGTGACAGGCAGTTTCAGGGTGCTACAGGGTTGTCTATACCCAGCAAGGCTTCTTTAGGGGGAGTGAGGGAAAGGAGATTTTCTTTGAAAATGTACAGTTTTGAAGAGTCTAGAAGGATACTGTAGAAAGCTTCAATGCAGTTTATCGTTTTAATAATATTAGAATCAGCAGCAATGGGGTATTTTGAAAATATTCCTTATTTACTACTGGTTTTGCTCTACTACAACCAGAAGCACTTTGATTTGTATAATACTGAACTAATGTTCCCATTGATAGACTGTAAGGAAGAGTCATGTTCTTCAAGGTCTTGGAAGCCTGTAACCTGCTGCACTTTATTCCCAGTTGCATCTGGTTTTATATTGCATAGAATGAGATAGATTTCCTGTCCTGTGGCCATCCTCTCCAACTGTGCCTACGTCTTCTCTTTTATCAATTAAGTTTTGCTGCTAAGTTCACTAGCCACAGAAGGATCCCCATCACAATGTAAAGTAGTCTAGTTTTTATAGGGTCAACTAGCAAGTAGTCAATACAATCTAGCAGGGGTTGATCCACCACCACAGTTCTGATGTCACCAGAACATTTAGGTATGTTTTACAGTTCAGAGACGTGCAATACATCGCCTAAGAGGACCAGATCCCACTTGGTTACTTCTCACCGGCTAATGCACATGCTGCTGTGCATCACGAATTTCCCCCTGGAAACTGGAAGTCAGCTGCGTAATGCCACTAATGAATTTCATATAGCAATAAGAGACGCTGCTCCAAAACCCATTAGCCAGCAGTTTTCAGTCGGGGAAAAAAGGACCATAGAGTGGGCTTGCCTGATCCTGTCCATGTGGGAGTGGACTACACTGAGGGCAAGGCAGCGAGCACCTGCCTGCTACCAGGGGCCAGTGCGGTTTTGGGATCAGTTCCCAGGCAGCAAGCCTTAGGAACTGCATCCAGACTGAGGGACTGCAGGTAAGGTAACAAGCTTACTGCCAGCCACAGCAATGCATTTTGTGAAGGAGGAACATCAGAGTCACGAGGTGCAGCAGAAACTAAGCTACATGCAGTGTAGCTATTAATAGGGAGAAAACTTCCTAACTAGCATCTTGTTACCAGGCAGTGAAGCTTTTGAGAAGATGTTTCTTCTCTATGTATTACCACCAAGTTGTTATAATCCTCCTTTTGCTTCTGAAGTGTGAGCTTAAACTAAAAAAAAAAAAAAAAAATCTTCCCCAAGTTAAAAATAAATCTAGTGGTTGTTTGGACTATTTTGTAGTGGTAGGAAGTTGAAGTCACCACGTCAACAATGCTAGGCTTTAACCATCTGTCAGTGTTCAAAGTGGACTCTCTGTTTTTGAAAACTAGTGCTACAAAAGCACAGGACAGTCATGATTTCCTTCAACTCTGAAGGGAGGCTCCAGCCTCCCCTGCATCGCAGCGGGGTCCTTTACTCTTCCTTCCCAGTTTCTATAGGTTCCCAGGCTCCCTGTTGCAAGACAGGTATGAAGACTCAAAGGGGCAGCAGCAGAAAAGGAGGGTATGCCATGGGCTACCTGCACCCTCGCAGCCCCAAACCTGTCTGGGCAGCCCTAGGAGGGAGTGCATGGGGAAGAGAAGGAAGCCTGAGAGAGAGCAGGTAGTAGGTTTATTCTCTGCTCTCCACTTCAGCACAGAAATGGCCACAAGCTTTCCTCTTTTTAACCACCTAATCACTCACCCCTGCCTTCCCCACACTCCCACCCCAAGCCCATGTTCCTTACCCTGACCACCTGCCGTGTGCTCGTGATAAAGGCTTTCCTGATACCCAGCTCTGTCGCATCGAGGTTGAATTTCCGTGGGTTTGCCTCAACAATACGTGGGCAGCAAGTCAAGGAGTCCCCGTTAGCAGTGTTGGGTACGCAGACAGATACACAAACCCCGAGCGTGCCACAGCAGGGGTCTACCAAGTGGCCACTGTGCTGAGCCTTCTACCAAAATTTGACTAGCGAAGTACAAAACACTGGAGGAAAAAACAGGCATGCCAGGAACGTCCTAGGCAGTACACGCACCAGTGTGAGGTTTCTCTCTTGCATTTTTTTAGTTCTCTGATGCTGTGCAGCACTTTCAGGAGTGTTCAGATGAACATGAGGGAAAAGGAGTATTTCTGGAAGCCAGCCTAAAGTATGACTGACTACACAGAAATCCGAATTCATACAACACAATAGGCTTTCTAGAACAAAGCATCTTAGGATATACCTTGTCAAAAGGAACACAAAAAGGCAAAAGGAAAATCCTTTTGCTGAGCACGTTTGGCTTCATTTCTCATTTGCAGTTTGAGAAAAGCCGATGTAAATGCAAAATTCAATCCCAAATAGTCCTGATTTCTGCAAAAAGTAACTACTGGCAAGCACTGGTACTCAGCTATTTAGTACAACTTGGGAACCGCAGGCCTCTACCTCCAAAGGACCACAGAAAGGATATTAATTGTTTCATCCAAGTCTTCCAGGTCCCACTCGATGCTCCGCAGATTGTTCCTGAGCTCATTAGTGGTCCAGTCGATTTCTTCTCTTGTGGCAATGGAGGGATCTTGCAAGAGCTCTGTCCACCTCTGGAAGAGCCCCTGGGCGGTGTTCACGGCTTTCTGCACCTCCCTGCAGCCAGGGTCATTAAAAAGAAGCAAAGGCATTATCATCAGTTGCTCTGCAGCAGTCACGCCAAGACAGCCCCGTGTCCAGCTGAGCAGGGAAGCACAACTTTCTCCCAAACATCTTTCCTTGAAACAATTTTTAGTTTATTTTGTAAAATAAGGATTTTGTAAAAAAAGGATTTGCCCAACCTGCTGGACCATCCCGTCTCTTGTTGCAGCACAAAATGCTGAGCAGCAGCAACTTACAGGTCAGCTATTAATGAAGGGACCTATTTCTTCAGGGGAGGTTTCTGTCAAGTGTCACACAGGCAAGCCAGGGCAGAGCATCTGAACAAGGCAGCTCTTTGGCAACTAATATTTTACATTCCTCTCAACAGCTTTCCTCTGAAGATTCCTGACTACCTCTGTAAGATACCCCAAGGGCACACAGAGTTACAGGAACTGTCCCCACAATACAGCCAAGCAGACTGTTGAGTGCAGCATTGTTTATTTTAATTCAGCATTTAAAAAATACACAGCTCTACTACGCTAGCTTAGGGAACAGAAGTCTTTTCTGCTGCTCTAAGCTTTTTGGAGATGAGTGCATTCACAGCACGGGAAGGCAAGCTTTGCTGACAGCACTGAACACTGCTTTGATGGTTTGGGGCAAGCGGGTCTGTAAGTTCAGGTCACGGTCCACCACCGTGGTTATCTGTATTTACAAACTTTGCTGTCCCAAGTCATGAACTACTCCCCCAGGTTCATGGGAAGCTGGGACAAGGGACGCAGATGAGACCAGACTTTGCTGGTGTGAAAGGTGGCCACCATGAGCCTAAGAGCTTGCACACAGCATCCCCGTAAGACACAGGTGTTTATCCCCAGTGAAGGAAAGCAGGCTATCAGCGGGGGAAGCCCAGGACAGATGAACTGAGCCTGCACGGGTGCCGGGACCGCAGCTCTCTTTATGTTACACCATGGCCTGAAGTACTCAACCTTGCTGTCTAAGCTGCAGTCTCTCAGCACCCTGATGTGTGTCCCTCCTCGCACGCCCATGGCTCCAAGTCTGCCACATCTAGTGCCCTCAAGTCAGCAGCCCACACTGAGGATCTGGAGCTTCACGCCCTCCACCACTTGCTAGCAAAAGTCTTGGGCTTTTTCTTCCATCTGGGCATAGTTGGGGAAGTACCCACATACACACAAGCAGGAATTTAAAGCAGAGCTGGATGTCCTCTGATGGGAGGAATTACGAACTCCAGGAATGCAAACTGAACTCAACGTGGATGGCCTCCACCAGCCCCTTCCACCCCAACCTGCTGGGTAATAATTAATGCTGGGAGTGGCAGCACATCCCCTCTCCCCTCCCAGGCCTCCCCTGCACAGCACAGGAACCTCTCTGGAAAGTTTGACAGGACGTTTGCTCCCCACCCACAGCGACTGGTATTTTTTCCCCTTAGCACCGGTTCAACCTGGTAGAGTGATTCACTTTCCCTGGCTGCACCAATATCCCTTCCCACACCTCCTGTGCTCACACGGCTTTCCTCACCGCTGCCCTATGAGCACCTCCGCTCCTCCTTGGTGCTGCTTCACTGTGATGTGGGGCTGGCGACCACCCCGCAGCAGAAACCGAAGCTGGCCCCAGGGTGGTTTTTAGAAACTGAGCTGCTTTCACTGTATTAATTACATTTTTCCTTTCTTCTTGCCTCGACCACCTTTGGTTTGCGTTTGCCTTTGTTCGGGCTCTTTGCTCGCTTCCTCTCATGGCTACCATCCATGCTGCAGTTCCTTCCCCACCTTGGCCCCCGCTCCTCTCCATCTCTCTGCCTGGACACCACAACCCTTGCCTCTTAGGGATGCCACCCACCAGCCAGCCAGGCCCCGGCGACATTTCCCAAGCCACTGCCACCGCGCTCCGACGGCGGGGACATCCGGGCAGGCTGTCCCCAAGCTGGGCCAGCGTGCGGGGAGCCGCACCTGCAGACAAGGCAGCTCTGCACCTCCCGCTTCGCCGCCCGCCCCTGTACCTGGGGGGTGCACCCACAAAGCTGGGGCTTCCTTGGAGCGGGGAGCCCTTCGTGAGGGGAGGCCCGGGCGCGGCCCGGCACCTGCCCGGCACGGCACAGCGCCTCGCCCCGGGGCCTTCCGCGCCCGCCCGTCGACGCCGGCCAC
>NW_010973166.1:449085-458752 GCF_000737465.1 Haliaeetus leucocephalus | reverse complement strand
TGGGGGGGGGGGGGGGGCCTGGGGGGCCGCCGGGGTCGCCGCGCGGGTCGCGCGCCGCCGTGGCGGCGGCCGCCTGAGGGAGCGGCGTCACGTCGGCGGGACCGCCGGGGCGGCGAGGGGGCGAACGGCCTCCGGGAGGGGTGTGCTGCAGGGGGACGGGGCCATCCCGGCTTCTCCGGAGGGCTTTTCCAAGGCCCGGGGAACCTCCGGCCCGCTGGGCCCCGGGGAGCCGCTCGGGGCAGGATGTCCCTCTCGGCCCTTCGCCGGTCGGCTTCTCGGCACTGAGCGGGCACGTCCTGGCTGCCGGGCCAGGGTGCCTGGCAGGAGGGGCTCGGCCGGGCTGCGTTCCCACCCGGGCGGGAGGAAGAAGGGGAAAGCGACAGCCAGTCTGCTCTGCTCCCGCTACCCTTCCTGCCCCGGGAACGAACAGGCACCGCTTCCTTCCTCCTCCCTTCTGCGGGGCGAGAACAGCCCTTCGCCTCTTGGCTTTTGTCCGTCCCAGGGTGAGAGCCCCTCTTCCTTCACGCCCCCCCTCCCTAAATCTCTGGGCTCCTTAATAGACCCTCAGCTGCAAGCACAGGTAGCCCTGGGCTTAGAAAAGCTGGCAGGAGAGGGAGGGTGCCCGTGCAGTGCGAGGGGATGTTCCCGTATACCCACGGCTGAACTCCCACTGCGCAGCCCTCTGCGTGGGGGATGTCCCTGCGTTGCTCCCAGCGTGGGACAGGCAGGCGTGATGGTCGATTTTGCAAAAGCTTGGCCAGGAGTAATCGCCCAAATCTTTGCCCTCTTGACCAAAGTGCGTGTCCCTGCTTGTGCTTCCCGAATGTGGCTGTGGTCCAGCATCCCAAGCAAAGGCAGTGCTGGTTCACTGAGGGAACAGGCACAAAACCCATTTGCAGAGATGCCTCCTCAGCATGTGAACTGGATACCTCATTTTTGCCATCGCAGCAGCTTTACTCACGAGTGTGGGGTGGGAAGGCTGTGGCACATGTAAAACCGGTTTCTGCAGTTTGCGGGGTGAGAAAGCCGCCTCCTGCTCCGGCCAGCCCCACACCTTTGGAAGCCGCAGCTTGCCAGGTGTGGTGCAACAGGTGGCAGCTTTAGGGCTTGTGTTTGCCGGCCCTTCCTTGCTGTACCTTGGATGGCTTGTTTCCCACGCCGCCAGGTTTCGGGGGGTCCCTGCCAAATGGGCTGTGCTGAGCGCAGGGGGTTCCCTCCAGGAAAAAAATGGAGTGCTGAGTAGTGACTGGGCCAGTTTGCCTGTCCCTGTCCCCCAAAGTCCTTGTACTCCCCAAAACCTCACAATCCTCCCGTGATTTCCACCTGTGCTTCACACTCTTCAGAGCTCCTGCCTCCCCCATTGCTGCTGTTCCCCACACTGTGCTGCAGCCCTTGTCTCCTGCTCTGGCAGCTTTGGGCTTCTTGCTGGGATAGAGGAGGAAAACCAGTGTGTTTCCAAGCAGGGGAAGGAGCGCTTGGGTTGGGCTGGAGCTGCTCAGCAGTTCTGGTTTACTCCTACCAACAACATCCCAGCAGAGGCCTGGTATTTACTGGGCACCCACACTGGCTCTCCTTCGGGTGCTGCAACACTGCAGGGACAGTGTTTCCCGATGCGCCATGCCTTAAAGACTCGCGTATTGCAAACGTGCTTGGAGGTGGCAGGTTGTTCCGCAAAGTGAAGGACCCCATAACCCACCTGTCCAAATGCGCACCCTCAGCAGGGACACCCCTCTGAAGCAGCTCGGAGAATGTCGTAGCCTCATTGCTCTGTGTTGGGAGCCTCCAAGGGATTTGGTCGTAGTAGTTAGGGTGCTTAAAGACATGGTGTATTCTGAGCAGTGCACTGAAGGTTATCAGGGTTAGATTTGTTCAAATGCTTATGAAAGTCCATCAGGGGCAATTCATAGCGCTCGCCTTCCAGTGCGCTGAGGCTGCGCAGTTCGGCTCGCTCTTGCCAAGCGTCCCCTGAAACGTTCACTGCACTGGGAATGAAAAAGCAAAAAGCTCCCATAGCATCTGCGAGTTACTAGCTAGGAATTTCAGAAATCCTTTAATAAATTATATGAACACTTTATTCACTTAATTGAAAATAGTTTTTTACACATTTGCAAAAAAGTGTAAAGCTTTGCAAAGCTGTTGAGGCCTGAAAATAAGGAGGTGCTACCAAAATGTAGGGAAGTTGCAAATTTGCCAGGAATAAGAAAGACAGCCTTTTCTTCAATGCTGAAAATTAATTTACGCGATGTAGTAAATGATTTAGATTTTCACATGAAAGCCGTGCTATGTACTGCACTGCTATGTACTTTTTAGAATGGGGGGCATTTTTGCCATTTTTTGTGGGGAGCCCTGACTTTTGGTTTGGGAGCAGCGGGGAGTGTTTTGGTAGCTTTTTGGCATGCTCGGCTAACCAATTCCTCCCTGCAAGAGGAGTGCTTGGTGCATGGCACACAGCTGCAGAACTGGTCAGGAAAGATCTGATTAAACACTTCTGCACAGAAAAGTGCCAACTCGTCAAAATCCCAACCATCTGCCGGAAAGAACTGGGCTCCCTGAAACTTTTATCAGGAAAATTTTTGTGGCGTGTGTGTACACGCACAGGGGTGGGTGTGTGATCCCATACTAGCCTGGTGCAAAGAATATGCATTTGGCATGGAAGAGGTGGCTTTTCCTCTCGGGGAAAGGCTTGATTGGTTTGAATTTGGATTTCTAAAAGTATAGGGGATTTTTTTCCCCCAGAAAAGGTCTTACAGCTAAAGGAAGAAGTGATAAAGCAAATGGGTTTCAGAGTCTTCTGTGTTTTTCCTCCTTGTTTGCATTTTTAGTGAAAGTTGTTGAAGATTTTCAATGGTGGTTGTAAAAGGAGGATTAAGGCAGTGATAACTTGATACAAAACACTAGTCTGTAGCTAAATATTCAGTGTTGTGCTGGGCAGCAAGGGTTTCCATCAAATCCTGAGGGTTTCCATCAAATCCTACCCACTCATGACCCCTCTGCCTTTGTAACTACGTTTCCTGAGCCTCATTTTTACAAATCTGC
Source organism: Haliaeetus leucocephalus (assembly GCF_000737465.1). Taxonomy (NCBI): domain Eukaryota; kingdom Metazoa; phylum Chordata; class Aves; order Accipitriformes; family Accipitridae; genus Haliaeetus; species Haliaeetus leucocephalus. The sequence goes on along the minus strand of NW_010973166.1, from coordinate 455,716 downwards.
GGAGACTTCACTGTGAAGCGCAAAGGAACCAGATGACACAAGGCCTCAGCCGTGCAATGGCATGGTGACCTGACAGCGGCAACTCTGAGGCGTTAAAAGAAAAAGATGCCAAGAGGTGACTGCTCCTTGCCAAGAAGGTGGCTTGGATGCTGGATGCTCCTGGTCCCACGTGCTGGAGCTGATGGGGTGGGTTTCCTTGGGCTTGCAGTTGTCTGGGAAGGAGTGAATCCTGACCAAAGCTTCTCCTGCGGTTGTGGCTTTCCTCCTGTTGCCATCTCTTGTGGGCTCTCTGTTGTTCAACGAGAGCTGGTTTCATGCCATAGCAGTACCCTCGGGTGGGTTCGTAACAGTGCAAGGCCTGTGTGCAGCAGAGGCTGCAATCCCTGACTGGGCAACTGGACAAAAATGGTAAAAATGCAGTCAAGAGTGGAATAAATGAGCAAATGCAAGGTGATAATTCATGATAGGATGTGGGATGACTATTCAGAATAAGGGTTGTTTTGGAGAAAATTAATTTTCCTCTTTGTAGTGCATGAGCAATCGGTTACTTAATGAAGATGAAAACGGGAAATGAAATTGAGAGCAAAGGCAGCGTTACTTTCTGCAGGGTGAACCTCTGGGACTGCCTGCCACAGGATGCCAGGGATGCTGAGAGTTTACCTGGATCCAAAAAGAGGTTAAATTACACAAGTAGCGAGGCGCTGGACTGCCAGAGTCCTCGTTACTTTTTTAAGTAGGTGAAATTAAAGGGAACATTTTCCTGGCTACCTTTCCCCATAACCTTCCTTGTTATCCCTGTGTCCATGGACAACCTTGCCAGGGCTCTGGGCTCCGTCACATAGTCAGCCCCACAAACCAGATGAAGGACAAGGTGGCCAAAGGAAGGTCCCTACAAGAGGGAAGGGGCACAGATCAGAAGGAGCAGGAGGAGTCAACACCTGCTGGCAGGCACAGACGCTTTATTTCGCAGTCTCCCTTGATGGTGGGAGGAGGAATTCGGCACAGAGAGGATCTGCTCTGCCCTTGCTGCTCTCATCGCAGGTTGCTGCTGTGAGGACTGAGAAGGTTCCCTCCTGGCATGCCTTTGGGCTTTTAATAAGCACCGCGTGTGGTGTGATTTGCTGGCAAGACCCAAGGACCCTGGTCCCCCTTTTCGTTCGCAGGGCGCGGAGCAGGCAGCCTCTCCTGGGGGAACGGCTCCATGGCCCCGGAGTGTCATCGTACAACCTCGCTGTCACGCCTAAGCGGGAAGCAGTCGCACAGAGGACACATCTGCTGTCTGGGACGTGCAGAGGGCTGCAGTCGTCATTTGCCCGCTGGTTAAAAGAAAGGTGACATTGAGATACAGGGAGAGAAAAAAAAATAATTAGGCTGAGACTCCTTTGGGCAGGCGGTCTACTCTGCGGTTTGCTGAACTGTGACTTTGGTTGGCTCCGTGCGGAGTTCGCACGATTAATTTGAGATGTTTAACCCTGTGCTGGGCCGCAGGTGAACACCACCGAGGCTACCGCCTTCTTTAGCAAAGGTTTTGCTGGGGAGCAAACTCTTTGCTAAACACTCCAGCAAAAAGCACTGGCTTTGCTGGGCAGCCGGAGGGTCGTCTGCTGGACTGCATCCCAGGGCTGTCCTGCTTCTTTTCCCCCTGGACACAAGGCAGCCTCTGTCTTTGGAAATGGCACAGGACCCATTGCAGGCATATCAGAGAGGGGAAAAAAAATACAGGAAGGTGGACTACAATAGAAGGGTTGTCTGATAGGAAACCCCAGACAAATAAATGCATTTTTTTCCCCAGGAAACCCAAGCCAGTTCCATAAAACACTGAAAGATATGGGGCCACATTTTTCCAAGGGAAATGGCTGCCTGAAGAAGCCGATAGCTGGGAATGGGATTTTCCCTTCCCCCCTTTTGTGTTTGGAGAGGCTGCTGGAGGAGTAGCAGGATTTCTGATGGGCAGGGGGTCCAGGTCACAGGTCTCCAGGGGAGGGAAAGGAGGCGGCTCAGTGTAAGGGAAAGGAAATTTTAAATCATTTGTGCAAGGGGAAAAGGGGGAGTCCCAGGTCATCGGTGAAAAAAAAAGATGTGTAGGAGGGAGTCCTGCCTGCCTGGGGTATCTAGACTATCAGCTCTGCCCATGAGAAGGGGGTTTTTAACCCTGGAAATCCCCTTTGCTTTCTAGTATGTGGTTGTGCTGCAGGCTTACACCCTGCTCTGGTTTCAGGAGCGGGTGTCTTGGCGCTCTCAGGGAGCTGCTTCCTCTCCTTTGGGTTTAGGTTTGTATTGATTTGTTTGTATTTGTTTCGCTTGCGCGTTCTGTTTGGTTTTCATTCAGCAGTGATTAGCGGTTAGTGCTCTCGGCTGTGTTTTGGGATGTTTCCCAGCTCTTCTGACCTTATCTCCAATCACAGATAAACCAGAGCAGTTGGGAACCCTGGGGGATTAGTTACCGATATCCGATTGCGGCAGGTCCAGACCGCATCCATGCGAATCATTGATTTTTCTGAAGAAAAAAACCCCAAAGAACCCCAAACAAGCCGCCTCCTCCTCCTGAGCCCTGTGTGGGTCCCTCACAATTCAGATGTTTGTTATTCTCATCTAGAAATGAACTCAGGCTGCAGATGAATCCACATTTGGAAATGTTCCTCCCCGTACTGTTTCGCTTCCATCAGCAAGCTCTGGGGATGCGCTTGGATGTCCCTGGGCTTTGGCTGTCCTGAAGCTCTGTTTTTGCTGCAGGCAGCGGTTGGTGCGAAGGCTTTTGCCCCAACCCCACCGGTGGTGGGGAGGTCTGGCTGTTTCATTCCCATATTCTTCCCATGAAGGATCTAACTCACGAATCCTGGTCCGAATCGAAGAGAGAGGGGACGATGCACTGCGGTGGCGCTGGGACAGCCAAGAGAAGTGGTGGATGACTTCAGCCTGCGCTTTGAGGAAACTCTAATTTCACCGTCTGTCCTACCCGGAGGATTTTCCGCCTCTTTGCTGCAGCTGGCTTCTCCCCGGGGCCTGGGCCACACATTTGGTGACAGCCAGGGGCTGGCGGGGGGTGGGGTGCGGGGATGGGGACAGGCGCCGCTGTCGAAACAGGATCTTGCTAACCACATCCTCAGCCTCACCGCCGCAGGTCGAGGCGGCCGCGCTGCGCGCCAGATGGCCGTGCCGGTACGGCCCCCAGCCGCGCCGTCGCCGCGTGGGCTGCGGCCGGGGGGAACGCGAGGACCCCCGGCCGGGGTTTTGCCAGCCTAGCTGGGGACGCAGGCAGCAGGCACGCAGCCCCGGCAGCCCACGCCGCTCCCGGCCAAGATGCGCGAATCCCCGACGAGCTTCCCGGGTGCCGACCATCGAAGGCGGACTTAAACGCCTCCAAAAAACCCAGCGGTGCGCGCGGCCCTCTGCGATTATTATTTGTACCGCAAGCTGCTTCCTGCCCTGAGCTGCTTTTATCTCGCATTGTTTTCCTTTCCAGGTGGGGCCGCGGGCTCCCCGCTGCTCGGCCTCCGGGGCTGCCTCCTCCGCCGGCTTGCCGGCCACGCCGCCGGCTGCAGCTCGCTGGCGGAGAGGCCACCTTTGTCTGCCAGCCCGTCCGCCCTCCTCCTCCTGCCAGAGCTATTTCGGGAAACAGCAGCTGAGCCGGAGGATTGTTAATTGTTCGTCAAACCCCTTCCAGCCCGGTTAGATCACATGCGGAGATTAGAGCGCCCCGTCACACCCTTTCCTCAGCCTCCTTCTCCTGTATCCCCCCACCCCGACCCGCAGGTATGGGGGGCAATGCCCCTTCTGCGGGCAGACGGACGGACGCGAGGCGCGTCCGACTTTCCGGGAGGCGACGGCTCCCACGCCATGCCGAGCCGTGGGTATCCCTACTCAGGGGGACAACCCCAGCTGGGTCACCCACCGGCAGGGACGGGCTCTGGGTGCAGGCAGGAGCCCAGGGCAGGCAGGCAGAGAGACAACAAAGCCACCCCAGGCGCTGACCTCAGAAGCTGCCATGTGACTCTGCCTCTAACTTACTAAACCATGACATCAGCCTGGGAGGGAAAGGCAGGGCTGCCACCAAAATACTGCCTGGCTTAAACGGGCTGCCCGTGCGCTGCCGGACGGCCTCTGCCTGCACTGCTGCCGGTCCTCTCCTCCTGCCTTCCTCTTGCACGGCCGCCCCTGGGAAAGCAATCCTCCTCCCGTCTCTTTCCAAAGGGCATGAAACACAGGCAGGGGCAGGGCAGATGTCAAGGCAGGGCTTCGGTGCCCCGGGAACAACACACGTCGGCGGTTGTGCCTGACACCAGGCGCGGAGTTGGTAGGTGAAACCGGCGGTACTGGGTACTGTCTGCTGCCTGACGGCGTGCACCGCTGCTCCTCCCTGCCCGCTCTCAAAGTCCCCTGTCTGAGCACTAATAGGGATGAGGGACCGCTCGGTACCCGTCCCCATCGTGCTTATCCCTGGCCAGGGTAGGGGAGAGGCTGCTGGCCCTCCCGCTCCTAGGCAGGGTAGGTAGCCAAAACCTGGCCACCAGAGAGAAATGGTGCCTCATGCCATCGGGGTGAGGCGGTGAGTGGCAGAACAGGTCGGTCCGCTCTGATCCAGGCATCTTTACTCAGCAGAGCTCTCACGCCGTGTCTCCTCCACCCACGTTCAGCTTTCTCCAGCTGGTGAGGTGGCTTTGCACTGTGGCTCTTCATCTGCATCCGAGTTGGGAATATACCCAACTGGGATGGATCAAACCTGGCTTTATCCTTCTAACTGGGGTCCTCTCTGCTGAGGATGCGGGTGCCCGGATCCTGCAAACAGCAGTCCCAGAGCAACGCCCCTGGTGATGCACGAGCCCTTTTGCGGGGGCACAACCGAATGCTGTGCCACGGACGGGACACCGGTGGTGGGCAGACGTGCCAGCTGCGGGCAAGGAGGCATGACTGCAGTCCCAAACATCCCAGCCCAGACCTGCCCCGGCTGGTTAGACTGACCCGAGGGCTTAGGCCAGGGTGTTGCCGGCCCTCTGAGGCACGGGGAGCAGGTTCGGCGGGTCTGGAAACCCTCGGTTCCCACCGCCGGGGCTCGCGTCCCTCTGGCCTCCCACGCCGGGTGTGGGGGGGACAACCCCCCCCCTGCAGCCGGGAGAGGCTCGCCCCGGTGCAGGCAGGGGGAAAGCCAGGACCGGCTGTTTTGGCCGGTGTTTTGGCTGTGCGATTGAGCGTGCTCTGGTCTAGTCGTTTTAAGACGGAGCATAGCAGGTTTGTGCAAGAGGAGGTGAACATTTTGAGATGTCAGCCCCCAGGTTGACGTGCTGTTGTGTTCAACATCCAGAGAGTGGCATTTGAGGTTTTCCAGCTGTGCTCAAGCGGGAGTAAAACATGCATTTGGTCTGAGTGTGGGGTTTTTGCGGGAGGAAGGCTCTTACTATGACAACTATGTCTTGATGTGGCTGAATCTTCACCTGGTTTTTGTTACTGCTGTGACCAGCCACCCCCTTGTCCTTCCAGCAAGCCGGGACGTGGTGGCAGTTCCTGCCAATAAAGCATCATGACGGGCTGTGGCTTTCCTTTGGGGGGTCTGCAGACGAATTCCTTGGAAAAAAAAAGGATGGAAGTGAGTTGTCCTGTGTCAGCTGGGAATGAAAACTGATACTTCGGGGCAGCATGTTGAACTTCCTTAATTTTGGGCCTTTTCACTTCTTGCCTCCTCGCAGATGGTGGTTGCTCCTCAGTGGAAGAAGGAGGGTCCCCACTCCATGCCCTGAAACACCCCCCGAGCTTTCTGGGAGACTTCCCCGATGCCTGGAGCTGTGTCTGGGGGGGGTGTGGGGGTGTCGGTTGTCCCCGGCGGCCCCCAGCCACCAGGCTGGCCCTGCCACCGGCTTTCACAGCTATGGCAGAGCGAGGTTTCAGTTCCCACGCAAAGTGCTCCAGGCTGCTGTGGTCCCCATCACCCCTGGAGATGCTGGTGGCCTGTTTTCCTCCCCCGTCCTCCCTTGCAACCCTTCCCGCCCCCGTTGTGGATCTTCCTCTTCTACCCTGGGCCTTCTGCGAGCTTCGCTGCCAGACCCCTGGAGCAGATCTCCACCTGGCAGCTGGGCAGGGATGGCTTTCTGCTCAACATCAGGGCAGATTTTCCTTGAAGTACTCGAAGGTGCACTTCCCCCTCCAGCCAACACCACTACCAGTTCCTTCTCCGGCACAACATGTCAGACACCAGTGCTGAAAAACTGGGGGAAACGTTTCTAACCTGTGCAAAACAGGGGTTGCTCTTGGTTTGTTGTTGTTGGCGCCCCCCCCGAAATGTTTCAATTGTTTTGGCCAAAATTCCCTCTGCTGCCTGTCGGTCCGATCAAGCCAATGCGGAGCGCAGTGAAGCTGGGGTGCCGCCGCCGGCGGGAGGGCCCCACCACCAGCCGTGTGCCGGCGTTGCCGCTTGAAGAGCCCTCTCCGCGGGGCGAGCTTTCGAACCCGCTCCCTTGCCTTCCCATTGGCCGGCGCGGGCGCGCGGGGGCCAGCCGGCAGTTGGAGCGGCCGGCGGGGCGCTCTGATTGGCCAGGGCGGGGGCGGAATAAAAGGCGGGCGGGAGCGTGGGCTCGCCTCAGTCGGCGGCGCGAAGGAGCGGCGTGAGGAGCTGGCGTACGGGCGGTAGGCGCGGCACGGC
>NW_010973166.1:448815-449027 GCF_000737465.1 Haliaeetus leucocephalus | reverse complement strand
CTCGCCCCCGTCCCCCATGGAGTTCAAGCTGGAGGCGCACCGCATCGTCAGCATCTCGCTGGGCAAGATCTACAGCGCGCGGGGCCAGCGCGGCGGCCTCAAGCTCCACAAGAACCTCCTGGTGTCGCTGGTGCTGCGCAGCGCCCGGCAGGTCTACCTGAGCGAGCCGGGCTGCCCGCCCGAGCCGCCCCCCGCCTCCTGCGGGCCCCCCG
>NW_010973166.1:447954-448639 GCF_000737465.1 Haliaeetus leucocephalus | reverse complement strand
GAGGCGAACCGCGCGGACTGCGCCACCGCCGGGGCCGCGACGCCCCCGCCGCCCCACTGTCCCCGGAAGCGGAGCGCCGGCGAGCGGGGCCAGGCGGGTTCCCCGGTGAAGAAGCCCCGTCGCGAGGTGGAGGAGCCGCCGCCGTCGCCGCCGGGCGAGCAGGAGGACATGGAGACGGGCAACGTGGCCAGCCTCATCAGCATCTTCGGCTCCAGCTTCTCGGGACTGCTCAGCAAGGAGCCCAAGGGCCGGCGGCGGGCGCCCCTTGACAGCGGCGAGGCGGCGGCGACGACGACGACGTCGCCCGCCGAGGCGGCGGCCGAGCCGGGACAGATCTGCTGCGACGAGCCGGTGCTGCGGACCCTCAACCCCTGGAGCACGGCCATCGTGGCCTTCTGACGCGCCGGCCGCGGGCCGCAGAGACTCGCCCTCCGCCGCGGGGAGGGGGGGCCCGGCGGACGGACGGACGGGCAGCCGGACCGAGAGGTGACACCCCCCGCCCTCCTCCCGCACCCCCGGCCCGGCGGAGGAGGGCGCCCGCCGTAGCGGGCAGCGCCGCGGGGCTCCGGCGCCGGCGTGTCCCGGCGCCCTGCCCCGCCGGACGGGAAGGACCGCGGGTCAGCGGCAGCAGCAGCACTTCCCCCTTCCCTCTTCCCCCGGGGCCGTCTGCCCGCCCCCCCCCCCG
>NW_010973166.1:416331-447944 GCF_000737465.1 Haliaeetus leucocephalus | reverse complement strand
CGGCACCCGCCCCGGGAGCGGGCCTGGGCCTGGCCCTGCCCTCCCGGAGTTCCCCTTCCTGGCCGGGCCACCGCCCGGGGGAGGCTCCTCGGCTGCCGCCGACACCGGGGGCACTCCCACCGGGTAGTATTTTAAGCTTGGAAAGTATTAAGTTTATTAAATAAAGTTTCTATTTTGGAAAGGTTTAGGTCAGAACTATTACATGGTGCTTTTTAAAAGTGTTTATTGAGAGAAACGAAGTTTACAGATGCTCTGACGGAAAGTCCTTGAGCCTGTTTGTTAGGCTTGGTAACTCCCCGGTCTTTGTTGTATAAAGGCTTGGGACTCCCGTAGGGATTTTTGTACAGTGTTCTCCTTCAGTGATGTATCTTGTTTTGTATAAAATGTAATTCTACGTGTACAACACGTATTAAATATTTTCAACTCTACAAGCCTAGTCCCTGTTTGTGTCCCCGCTTGGCTCGGGCTGGGGAGGAGGGCCGCTGGGATCCGGGCAGGCAGCAGCCAGGGTGTGGTTGCTGCATGTCTGTGGCTGGATCCACCCTGCCTCGCCAGAGGCTGGGGCTGGGTTGGAGTCCAGCTCCTCTGGCAGCTGGGGAAGAAAGGGAACTTCTGTCAGGGCAACTGGAGTCCTTCCCAGGATCTTCCAGGTGCTGCTGTTGCTCCTCTGGCTGCAGCCTTTTCCCAGGGCTGGAGCTGCCGTGTCATCTGAGGTCTTGCTCAGAAAGTACCTAATGTGCAGAGTCACTCTGTCTGTGGGTGGAAAGCGGTTGCTAAATCCCAGAAGAGCAGCTGCGCACAGTCCAGCCCCAAGCTGTGTAGAGGCCTGTGGCATGGTCGGGCTGAGGGCTGGCCTCTGGCTTTGCCTGCTCAAAGGTCTAGGCTGGGGGCGTGTGAGCAGATCCTTCCTGGACACAGGCTGTGCTCAGGGCCAGCTGCTGCTCTGCCAGGGATATTTTTCAGTGCCTCCTCTTTGCTGTTACTTGCAGAGTAGTTAAAATGATTAATATCAGGGCTTGCTTTTTTTTTGTTGTTATCAGTAGAACTATAACTGGGTTAAAGTTCTTGCTCTTAGGGGAGGGGAGGAAAGTTTGGCCTCTGCTTCACAGCAACTGTGGAGCGCCCTGAGGGTTTGTAATTAGACTGAATTGTGGGGGATTTTTTTTTTCCTCCTTGCTGGGAGGTTCACTAGAGGCTTCTCTGCTCCTAATTAATGAACTTTTCAACTGAGGATTGCGTATCTGATGAGTCAAGGAAGATGTTTTTGTGCTGTGAAATGCAGCCTGGGATATCTGGCTGAACCTGAGGGGCCTGGCTCAGGTGGGAGGTGAGCGATGACCAGTGTGAAGCATTCCTCTCTCTGCTTTCTCTGGCATAGCTGGAATAGGCACTACATTAGGAGGCAGTGCTGGCCCTTACTGGGGACACTGGGCTGGCAGGCTGGGGTATCTAACACCTTGTTTCTGTGAGAACTGGAGGCGTTGGGCTTGCTCCTCCCGCAGCACTAAGAAGGCAACGAGGGGAGGACTTGCAATGGGGGAGAAGCTGCTTGGTCTGGGGCTGCTTAGAGGGAGCTCTGCTAGTTTGTGTACAAGTTACTAGCTCCCTATTCTTAAGCAGAGGCAAAAGTCTGACCATCTTAATTTTCTTGATAATTGCACTTAATGGTGACATACAGTCTTACTCTCGTAGACAACACCAAGGAAACTGCGTGTGAGACATTTCTTTCCGCTTGATGACCTTTGGGAGGTGACAGGAAGGGCCTGGCCCTGCTTCACTTTGTACAAGTGCTTTCCAGGAGAACCCTACAATCGAACAGTGTGGCTGTTGGATGGGAGACACAGTCGCGATGGGACCTCTCCAGTAAGAGGAGAGCAGCACGAGGAGGAGGGTGGCTATGAAAGGCTTTTCGCCCCGCTCTCCTCCTGCTCTGAGGGCACAGGTTGCTTTCATGGGTCAGAAGCTGGGCTGGGGGATGGAAAGGGCCTCCTGCTCCTGTAAAAGCACAGCTTCCTTCCCATGGCCGGGGGGAGCGGGTTTTGGTTCTGCTCCTTGTCCGCCAACAGCATCTCTGTGGAAGCAGATGGTTTTGCCCAGGGCTTGCAGTCAGCTCCTCAGTGCCAAAATGGGATGGGGACACTCCTGCTTTGGGCTGTCACGGAGTTGATCAGGAGCATCTTGGCGTATCTAAAGGTTTTCTGGGCACCCAACCGCTGGAACCTCAGTGTCCCTGTGCATACAAGACCCAACCTCCCTTTGGCACAGATCACCAGCAGCACTCTGGTGGTATTACCTATTCTATCTTCCAGAGAGGAGTTGTGCAACGCCTTAATTGCTGTTGGCCTCTGAAAACATGGCAAAAACTACCCAGAGATGCCAACGCAGCTCCCTTTGGCTGGTGTGACCTCTCCGCAGAGCTACCTGAGGGTGAGCAAGTTCTTGCTTACCAGCTGATAACCATGGTGCCGTGTCCCCAGAAGACCCTGTCCAGGTCCCTTGGCTGCCGGAGCCGTCTCTGCTGCGCCAACATGTGCCTCGCTTGTTCCTGTGGCTGTGTTTTTATAATGTGTGGGGTTTGCTCCCTGGGATGTGTGTGTCCCTGGGGAGCCGCAGGCTGCTGCTGCTGCTGAGGGGGCTGGAGGGAATAAGTGAGATAAGATAGCTGCTGGTGAGCTTTGGCTCGTTATAGAGGGGTCTGTGCCTCCACTGGAAAATGAGTCTCAAATTGAAAAAGACCCATAATGACGATCCTGTGTTATTTTTGCAATCAACTTTTCTGCTCTTTGGTTTTTTTCCTTCCCCAGTGTCTTTTTTTATTCCTGTAATCACTTTTACCTAAATGGGGTCTGTTTTCCCTAATTCAACTGTTCTGTTGTGCTGCTTCAATCCCTGGACTTTTCCTTCTGCTCAATGGTGCTGCCTTTAGATTGCCACAGAGGTGAGGGTGACAGGGTGGGAGAGCTGAGCAAGAAAGGGGGAATAAGCTCGAGGAGAAGCTAATGACCCAAACCCGCTGCCCAGGCCAATGCCGACGGAGGGAAGTGCATAAGTAAGGCAGATAAAAATAAAAAGTTCCATCACTTGGAAGAGAGGGTGACTTCTATGGAAACTACCTCATGGGGTCGAGGAGGGTATGACTTAATGGCAAGATGGCAGGATCCTTACCTTCCTATAATAACGAGCTGTTGGAGATGCTCGCCCGGGCTGCTGCCTCCCCACCTCCCCAGCTCAGAGTAGATCCCCTGAGAGCGGTGCTGGGAAAATCCCTTAGTGCAGCTGGAGGGTGGGAGAGATGCCAGCGGGGGGAGCGCGGTGGCCGGGCTGCCCAGGCGGTGCTTGTGGAGGAGGGCGAACGACAGGCTTTCACTTTCCTCCTGCTGTAATTGGCAAGGAGCTATCGCTGGTTGCAGCTCCGGGTGAATGAGCTGTGGTTCGCATCAGGAATACCTTCTGGAGAGAGGGAATTATTTAAAACCGGCTCTTGCCAATAAGGGAGTGTTAATGGTGTGAATCATCTCGGCCTTTAAAGGGATGGACGTACGTCTGGCCTGGGACAGGTGCCAGCCAGAGGCCGGAGGAAGCCCACGGGGCTGGGAGATGATGGGCAGCCAGGGGCTGGGGCTCACAGGAGGCTCCGGATTTCACTCCGGATGCTTTTGCTCCCTCCTGGCCTGATGCGACCCGGCTTTACCCGCCTGTCCCTCCTCTCCTGGGGCAGGGGAAGGGGAGGAAGGCGCTGCACACTCATTGCTGCAGCATCCTGTGTCAGCGCTCAGGAATCCGGCGAGCTGCTGGGAGGGAGGAGAGGGAGGCAGGCCAGCGCCGCAGGGCTGCACGCCTGCTGGGGCCTCTCCCCACCCGGGGAGCCGTGGGGAGGTGGTGGGGACCGGAGCAGCCCTGGAGGGGAAGGGGGATGCTTTGCCAAGGGCTAAACCCCAGGGCAAGGTTTCTGGGGGGGAGGGAGGGGTGCAGAAGTACTGTGGCGCAGTACTTCTTGCTTAAATGATGGCTCAAAAGGGTGGGTAGAGGCATGTCTGGATCCCCCCACCCCAGCCCTCACACCACTGCGGGGCTTGCATCTGTCTCGATGTACTGTGCTTGCTGGCGATGCATGCTCAGCCAGTATATATTCAGGGTGAGCGGAGGGAGCACCCTCCCCGGTCCCCAGCGGGCTGGGGGGTGCTTGAAGGGGAGCGGGGGCTTGTCCTCGCCGCTCTCCCCGGGCAGGGACAGGCTTGGTGTTTGCCTGGACAGGGTGCTCCCAGCCCGGGAGGAGCTGCGCAGGCAGAGAGGGAAGGCGGCAAAGTTTGCTGGCAGGGCTGAAGCCCGCTGGCGAGGCTCGCAGAAAACCCCAGGGCTTCTTCCAAGGAGCATCCAAGCGCCTTTGCGAGGCTGGAGGGGGTCAGAGAGAGGGGTTGGCACTGGGAGGGGATGGCTGGCGGGGGAAGAAGCTGGCTGGAAGGAGCCCGGAGCTGCCTTGGCACGGAGGGACCGCAATGGAGGAGAGCTATTCCAGGCCAGCATGGGTCCCGGAGGCAGGGTCAGGGCCAGGCGAGTGCCGGGATGTGGTGACAAACACAAACAACTCCCTTCTCCTGCTCTTCTGGTTGTGATTTCTGCTCCTGACATGCAAACCCTGCAGGGCCCCCCCTCCCCTCCTTCTCCCCAGCTGGGCGAGGGCTGGCCTGGCCACAGTAATGAAATGCAGAGCTGCTTGGGAGAGCAGGGGGGGAAAAGGCTCTGTTTGAGGTTTTGTGCCTCTGGTTTCCTCTGGCCCTCTCTCCCAGCGGGGTGATTTATTGGTGATGGAGCCTGGGGAGAGGGGGAGGGAAGGGCTTGGAGCTGCAGGCAAATAGTCAGTCATCATGTATTTCCCAAGCACTCGTGTGAGGTAGAGAGGAAAACGGGACGAGAGGAAGGTAAACTGCCTGGGCAGGGGCCGTAGGGCATCATTTACTGGAGCTGAGCTCTCCTGAGCTTGTCCCAGTTGCTCTGAGATGGTGTTGAGCTCTTTGCACACTGAAGGACTGGCTTTGTGGTAGATGTGCTCCCCCTCCATCCCGATTTCCCACCATCCCTCCATCCCAGTTTCCCTGCAGGGCAGGCAGCAGGGTGCTGAGACCTGCCTGTGGGCAGCTGCTCCGCAACCGGCAGTTCTGACCCAGCCCAGCCTGCAGGGCTTGCTTTCTCCGGTGCAGGTGAGGGGGACGGTTTGTCTTTTTTTCCCTTTCCTGCAGTCGCGGCCAAGGAAGCCAGCCAGGCCTTTCTCAGGCCGGTGGAGAAGCGGAGGTACCAGGTGCCACTGACCTGTGTTTGGGCACCAGCATAGAGCAGCAGCACTACTGGAGGCACTGCCAGGCTGCAACCTGCCTGGCTGCAGATGCATTTGCTGCCCGCAGCTACCCCAGCCTTTCCCTTAAGCCAGGCTTTAGGCTCTGCTGCATTGCTCCGGCACCGCCAGCAGCGAGCTCTACCTCCCGTGTGGCATGCTTTGGTGTGCCACCGTGTCGCAGGGTGACCTCCTGCTCGGGAGAAGCAGGCAGGGCTGCCTGTTGTTTATGCTCACTGCTCTGGTTGGGAACGTGTGTGGTTTCCTAGGGGGAAGGTCTCCTCCTCCTCCTCGCCTCTGCTGACAGCGTCTGACCTCAGCTGTCATCCCTGGTGGTGCAGGGGATTAATCCGAGCCTCGGGACAGGTTGAGGCATGTCCAAGGCAGAGGAGAGCTTCATGCGTACAGACACAGAGGAAGGAACAAAAACAATTCCCAGGGAAATACTTTCCTGCTGTTTTTCCTGGCAGCGAGCAGAGCAGGAGGAAAAGACCTCGTTATAAATTACTTGCAGGAGACTTGAGCCCCGGATCCGTTTTCCCTTGGCCTCCAGCACCCCATGAAGCTCAGTCCCCCACCCCAGACCCACACGGGGAAAGCCGCAAAGGGTGCTCGCTCCCCAGCCTGCCGCTCAGCATGCCCGGGCTCTGCTTGGCTGAGGCATCACCTCCCACACCCACTGCCCACCAAGCTCCGGGGTGCACAGAGTCAACTCAGAGCATTTAAAATCCAAGGGGAACCTCCCCACCCCGCAGCTGCAAGACAGGGGCTGCTGGTGGACTCTGCCCTTTGCTTTCTCCGGCCTCGGCCGTCCTCCTCCTCCTCCTGCTGCTGTTTGCTTTGGCAAGCCCTGGGCTTCACCCCGCCAGCAGAGCCCTGTGGCTGTGGGTCAGGCGGAGCGGGAGGGGAAGCCGGAGGCGAGGGGCAGGGTGGGTGCATGCGGGAAAAGGAGAACAGGGAGGCAAATGGAGAAGTAGATGGCCAGCTGGGCGGATGGGGCACGCTGGCCCTGCCGTGAAGGGCAGGAAGGACGTGGCTTGCTCGGAAATCTGGAGGGTGGGCTGGGAAAGGCAGGAAAGGGGAGTGAGGGCAGGAAGGAGGGAGCACGTCCCGAGTGGGGTGCAGAGGTGGGAGCCCCAGTACCGCACCAGGTTTGCTCTGTGGGAGTCCCATGGGTGCCTGCTCCCCTTGCCCTGGGGCTGGGGGGGGTCTGGCACGCTGCGGTGCCCCGCTCCCCTCCCGGAGCAAACAGAAGGACGCAGGCAGCGTGGCGCAGGCAGACAGGCAGCAGCGGCTTCCCCCACGCCATCCCTTGCAGACCTGGGGTCCCAGCCAGAGCGTGGCTGGAGCATCACTAGAAAAGAGGGGAAGGAAGCAGCTATTTCAACAGTGGGAGGCAAAGAAATCTCCGCTGGCTATGTCCCTCTCAGTTCCCCAAGTTAACTGCTGCAAACCCAGGCACCGAGCAGCACAGGTGGATGGGCTTTGCCAGCACACACAGTCGTCCATCCCAGCTCCCTCCATCCCGCGGTGTGCCAGGGGTGGTGGGAGCACGAGGTGATGGAAGGACCAAGCCGGGAGCTGGGGCGGGAGGCAGGTTTGCCCCTGCGGCGCAGTGCTGGGGGTACTGAGCATCCCTGCCTTGTGTGGCTGGGTGGAGGGGAGCCGCAGGAGCGGTGCAGTGTTATGTCTCCATGGCAATGGGGCTGCTATTTTTCAAGGCGGGAGGAATTTATGTGTTTTTTCACCCGACACTGGCCCAGGGCTGCATTTTATGGGAGCCGGAGCGCAACATCAACAAGCAGCCGCAGTCCTGCGGGGACAGGGGACATGCAAGGGGCAATGGGCCACCCTCATCGCTGCCCCAGGGCTGAGTGCATTGGCAGCCCCCAGGGCAAAAGTGCAGAGTGGGCAGGGGAGGGCAGAGCCCACTTGGGCACTGGCTGCTGCCCATTTGCAGTCCTGGTTGCTCCGGGGGGGAATATTTGACCCTGTGGGCCCTTGGCACGGTGGAGAGGTTGGGAGGAGCCGCATCCGGAGGAAGGCATGGCTCCCGTGGGAAGGCAGGAGGGACAGAAGGATGGACAGGGGAGAGAACCGGGGCTTTTCTTCCCTCCTCTGTGGCACAGTGCGGCTGGCCGGGGAGAGTCGCAAAACTCTCGCTGGTGTTTTCAAGCTGGGATTTACCCTGTGCGGGGCTGGTGAGGCTGCGCTTCCCTTCCCGGCTCCGGCACTCGGCGAGGGCCGGTGGCAGCACCCATCGGCAAACAGCCTGAACCACTTGCTTAATTGCTGTGAGTGGCGAGTGGCCCTGCTGTGTGGCTTTTGTATTAATGGAAAGCAAATGTCAGAGGGATGTAAACACCAGCCAGGAGTTGGCTAAAAGCTCCACTGGAAATTCATGGTATTGTTTGCCCATGCTTTCTCAGAGCATGGCTCTGTCCATAAAGGGTAGTGCCGGTGAGCCCCTTGCAGGACGAATTTCTCCCTGCCTTAGCCTCGCTGAGGTTTTCCAGGGAGAATTGATTCATTCTGTGTTAAAGAGCCAATTTGCAAGGAGGTGGCCAGGGCCATGCATGCCTCCCACTCGACCTTGTACCCTTTTGGCCTGGGCAGTGCCCCGTGCGCTCTGGGCTCGCCAAAATTCCCTCCCTGGAAAGGGCAATGGAGCGAGTGTTTGCCTTCAGCTCAGGAGAGTGTGACGTGGTGTCCCTGGTTGGTGGCCATGCAGGCAGGGACCGGCCACTGTGGGTTTGGAGCGGTGGCACGGGGCTGACTGGTGCTGGGAGAGCACCAGGAGACGCTTTCTTGGGGGGCCATAGCTGAGCAGGAGGGAGGGATGTTAAACATAAACAGGGTGACAAGTGGCAGGAGGAAGGAGCCACCTTGCGCATCCCCACAGCCCTCCCTGAGGAATGAGGCAGCAGCTGTAAGGTGGTGTGTGTGCCATCCAGTGAGCCAAGCACGGAGCCGGCGACGGAGCTGGGCTCTGATCCCAACCCCATCATGGAGGCAAGGTCGGTCCCATCCCAGGTCACCCCAGCGCCTCACACCCCTGGTCACAGCCTCACAGTGGCAGCCCAGCGGTCCTGGTGATGGATGTGTGCTGGAAAAATGTCACCTTCACAGGCTGGCAAAAAAAAAAGGGAGGAAAACTGTTACTGTTTTCAAGGCACCTCCTGGCTTTTCCTGGCACAGATGGGTACTTGGGGAGCGCTGGTGATGCTACGGCAGAGCTTGGTGCTGTCCTGGTGGCCAGGACCCTCCAGCTGCACTTGCTGGATGGGGATGCTGCACTTTCCCATGCTCCACGTTGGGACACGGTGGTCCCCTTCTGCCAGATGGCCTTGGTGATGGGCACCAGGTGGGCTGCTGGCAGAGGATGGGCAAATATGAGCCCGGTTCATGCCGCAGGGCAGGCACACGCTGCCAGAGACGAGGTGTCAGGTAGTGAAGTGGTTTGGGTCCCCCCATGCCACCACCGCCAGCTTGGAGGCTGGTGGCAGGGCAGCTCGACTCCCTGGGGGACCTGAGCTGGGAGCCGGCACCATTTTGCACCCATGGCAGCATGACTGCCCCATCTTTGGAGCTGCAGAGGTCCCAGTGCCATGGCTGGGCAGAGCTGTCCATGTCCTGTCCTTGCAGAGCTTTCCAGGTGGGGAGAAGCTCCCCAGTGCCGGGAGGAGGTGGGGAGGGTGGCTGTGTGCCCAGCCGTGGCTCGCTCCGGTGCTCTTTTCGGAGCGCAGCTTGGAGGGGGGGAAGCAGCCGGCATACAAAAGCAGCCGCTGCGTCCCCCTGCGGCTCCCTGCCTGCCCAGCCGCGCGTCGCTTCTTGTTAGATCAGGGATGTAGGAGGCTGGAAGTGACCTTGAGAGACGGCGTGCTGCTCTGGCCCTCAAGCGAGCCTGGAGATCGCCTGGCAAGGGACAGGCCAGGCTTCACCCTCACGGGACTCAAACCCCATGAGATTAAGGGGCTGCCCTACCCCAAACCCCACTGCTTTGGGGACGTGGTTGATGTTCAGGGACCTGCTCCTGGGAGGTCTCCAGTTAAGGCAGTGCTAACTACCAGCTGCATCAATACATGTGTTCAAATAAGGGTTTTTTATGTCTGTAAGGGCTGGTGAGAGGACATGCTCAGGCCTGGCTGGACAAGGTGCAATGTACTGCTACCATTTACCGGGGCTGGTGGCCTGCAACATTGTCCCTACAACCTATACCATGATTCACATCACCTGCTAAAGACCAGCACGAGTACATGTAGAAATAGGAAATCAGGGTGATTTCTTTCTGTCGTGCCAGGGGCAGAAGATTCATCCTCCTCTCTCCAGCTCCTCTGCCCTGCAAGTTCCCTGTGGGTGGTAGCCCAACAGGCGCTTATCTCTGTGGACACATGCACGGGAACAAGGGCACTGCCCCATCCATCATCAGATGTACTTCAAAGCGCTGGGCTCTGGTGGGAGCAATTGCGGGTGACAGCCCTGTGCCTCCTGAAACGCAGTGGCCAGCTCGTTTTGCGAGTGCATTGGTGCCGAAGGCTGCGTCTGTGCTTCAGGGCCAGCTTTGGTGCTGGTGTCCCCTGGGAAAGTTGGGCTCAGCCCCCACCCAGCCATGGCCAGCACCCTGGGATGCAGCTCACCCAGGAAGAGGAGGCTTCAGGAAGAAAAACAGGCCACTAATTCCAATGCTGTCACTAACATACAAATATTGCCTTTGGGTGTAATCCTTGGTGACTGTGTCCCGCTGCTGCCTGCTAAACCCTCGGTGAGAAGATGTGGGGAAAAGACACGACCTAACTGGAAGCAGGTTGTAAATGTTGCTCCTCTTCTTTCTTTTCCTTGTACAGCAAAGCCCTCTCGTGGAGGTTGGCAGTAGCTTGCCAGAGAAAAGCTGGCTGCTGCAATGTGCTGCTTCTTCCCAGGGAGACCCAGTCCTTTCCCTGGGACACCGTCCCCTGGGGTCCCACGGGTAGTTATTAACAGGGCTGTCCTGTGGCCCCAGCCTGAGAGTATGTGGGACAGACCTGAATCTGCCATCGCACCCCTGAAGTGCCCGTGCACATCAGCTTTGCATGTCTGTGTTTTATCTTGTGGGGATTCTCAGGTTTTTCCAGGGAGCTGCTGAACCTGCTCTCCTGGCTCTGTTAGGAGATGCTTGGCACCCCATGGGGTCACCCCGTCCCTCAATGTGTGCCTTAGAAAATGGGAATGGTTGTCACTTTGGCTTTCCTTATGGGCCACCGCTTTTAAGGACACCACAAAATACCCCCAGTCTGTAGCATCCGTCACTGGGATCTGTGATGCTGGGATGCTGCGGTGGGACAGCGTGTGCTTGCTCCGGGGCTGGTGCTGCCTGGGTCTGTTCCAGACCCCATGCGTATTGCCGTGTCCTCCGCACAGATAATTCCCTGGGGCCGACAGTGGATGGTGTCAACCTACTTTCCTTCTGGAGGTGTAAGGCTCCTTGAGAGAGCTGCCACAGCAGTGAGTGGTGTTGCATTACTTGGCATGTCCTGGCAGGGCCCCTGTCCTGTCCTCTGGCCCTGGCTGCTGAGCCATCGCTATCCCAAGGTGGCACCTTATTTACTGCAGTGTATCTCGGTTCACCTGGGAGCATCACAGTTAACAGCGGCGTGTGTCCCCTGGGCTGCCCACACCAGGTGTGAGCAATGTCCCATCACTCAACATCTCTGCTCCCTCGCCCAGCCTGGGTGACCTGCTTGCAAGAAAGCTGTTTTCCCCTAGGCATACAGCCTTTTGGGTGTTTAAATCCAGTAGAGATGAGCCATTGCTTCACCTGCAAAGCTGGCTAGCTGATGGCAGGGCCCTGAATGGCTTCCCCTGGGCTTTCCACCCACACCTATACCAAAGGCTATACTTAACCTGAGCCCAGGGCTCTCTGTTTCTAGCTGGTTTGTCTGGGGTTGCTGGTCAGTCCTGCTCATCTGAGGTTCACCTTGGTCCTACCTGCAGCCTAGTGCTTGAAGGCAGGGAGCATCATCAGACTGAAACAGCACCTACTGCCCTGCTTACAGCTGAGGAAACACAGTTCAGGTAAGGTTTGATCCTGCAAAGTGTAGGGTATGGGGCTGGTGGGTTCTGTGCTGAGCCCTGGGGGTCTTTCCCGTATGCTGTGCTGCTTGAGCTGTGGCCCTGTAACTGCTGTGGCATGTGGCACCGATTGTAAAGCAATGTCCTTTGCCCAGCTATATATAGCATTTAAGTGCCTGGAACAGCAAACAAGTAGCTCTAATGGATTATTTGCATTTTATTTTGAGGCACCGTTTAATGGTCACCCTGCACATATTACTCCTTTGTGAGCCCCCAAGTCCTGGTTTAATTCCAGTCCGAGTAAATTGCATCCTGCTGCCATCAATGCCTCCCTCTGCCACAGCCCTCCCTTGCCCTCCTGTAGCCCCTGGAGAAGGGGGTATTTTCCACCTGGGAACCCCTTTGGTGCTGCTGGCAGCAGCTGGGTGCCCTTCTGTCTCAATCCTGGCTCCGTTAAGGTGGTGGGTGAGGAGTGCCCTTGAGCTTTGGGGGCACCAATACCTCATGACTGCTAAAACCCATTGAATCCCCAGGAGCTGGGCTTTTCCTTTGCCCTGCCCAAGCATTCGAATCCCTTTGTCCTGACTGAGTTTAATTCCCCACGTTGGGTATGTTTAAGTAATTTTCTTGCACTTCTAGCTAAACAAGAGTTGTTATGCTGGTTGCATTTAAATTGTACAGTTGCCACCTCCTCACCTGGGGGCTGATGGCAGGCTCTGTAAATATTTAGTGTTTCTGCTCAACTGACATTGGGCTTTTGGTTTCTCTAGCCCACCTTCTCTGCTGGTGCTTCGCATGCCGTGGCTTTGAGCAGGGTGTTAACAGGGGCTTGTCCCTCGGTATCTGCCGGTGGCTCTGGGGGCTGACTTACACCCCATTGAGGGTGATGAGTAAAATATCACTGGTGCATCTGGGAGAAGATTGGGTGCATTTGTGTACCTGTGTGTGTGTGTGAGGAGCAAAGCAATCCATGGTCTTGCTGCAACAGTGAGGAAAAGCAGGTGATTTTTGCAGGTGGGTTCTTGGTGGTCCGGTGAGGTTGGTTTCTGGTGGGCTGTGGAGGGGGAGCAGGGCTGTCCATGAGCTCCTGTGGAGCATCCCCTGTACCCACCACAGGCATTTTTTTGCTCAGCTCCTGGATGCTGTGTGCCTGGTGATGTCCCCTCACCCTGCAGAGCTGGGATGTGTGTCCTCTGTGACCAAGCCGGCAGATGGGGCTCCTGCCCACGGCGAGCTGCTCCAGAGGAGGCTGGAGAGCTGGGTATCCCTGGGCAGGCAGTGCTGGCGGTGACCCAGGGCTGCTTACTGCCCCCAGTCCCTTGTAAAGGATTTTTGGTCCATTGCACAGGCTTTTTTTTTGCCTCCTAATTATCTCTCAACAGCTGAACTCAACATTTCCTCAAGGCTTTCCTTGCAGTGCTGAGCCTGGTCACACACGGTCATTTGGGGTGAAGGAGTCCTTGACCTCTGCTCAACTTCACCTCCCACTGCCTGGCCCAAACCCACCCTCTGAGCTGGTCCTAGCCATGCAGCGGGGAGGATCTGGGGCGAGAGGGTATCTGGAGGACCTTTTCGCCTTGGTGGGGGGGAGGTCCTTGTGGTAGAGTTGCACTGTGCAGGATTTATGCAGCGAGCGAGTTGTCAGGTGTCACTGCTGTTGGGTGTCTCCACCCTTGGCAGTGTCGTTGGCCCTTTCTGCTGGGTTGGAGGCTGAGCTCTGGGGAGGACCATGTCAGAGGAGAGGCACACTGCTCTGTTAGGCAGGCTCTGCCCTGCCAGCACTGCGTTTGCTATCTGTTTGGCATCTTCTCCTTGCCCTTTTTTTAAAGTAAAGGTGGTCTGCAGCCAGGCACTTGGGATGGAGCGGTGCAAGGTGTTGTCCTTGCTCCATGAAGACTTCAGGTCAGGAGGACCCTCTGGCTGAATGCTCGTGCCCCATGATGTCCCCTCTGCTCCTGCTGTGCCTGAGCACCCTTACGCTGCTCTCCTGCCTGTAGCCATATGGGATGTCCCACCAGCAGCAGCTACCTGGCATCTTGCCTGGTATTAAACGTACCCAAAGTCATCTCCTGGTGCCATGCTCTCAGACCTGTCTCTTTGCAATCCAGGAGCCTGGCTGCTCCAGGGTATCCCTGCTTCTCTCCCCTCTGGGCCCTGGCACCCTCCCACCCCTCGCCAGCTGTTCCTCTGTGAGCACCCAGATGCGGCATTCATTTTAATTCTTCAGCAACGTCTCTGCCTTTGATCAATAAACTACCCTTTGCCATCTCCAAAGTAATAAAATAAAAACCTCATGGGCATAGAATGAGTTGATTGAAATTAATGATTTTCTTGTTGTCTTGCTTGAGCTGTAAAATAATCTCTTCCAGCTGCTGTCACTCCTGGCTCCTTGCTGCTCTTGTCCTGCTCTGCAGCTCCCCAGGGAGCTCTCTGCTCCAAGGGACTTGATGTCTTGAGGAACAGCCTGGGGCATCTGGGTCAGGGACCTGGGGCCACCAGACAGCTGGGAGATGGTTGTTAGCATCATTGGCTGCTGTGCTGTCTGGAAGAAGCTGCTGAGCTCAGTTATCATCTTGGAGGGGGATCAGGAGCGCTATATAGCCCATCTTACGTGCTTC
Organism: Haliaeetus leucocephalus; assembly: GCF_000737465.1. Lineage (NCBI taxonomy): Eukaryota > Metazoa > Chordata > Aves > Accipitriformes > Accipitridae > Haliaeetus > Haliaeetus leucocephalus. The sequence goes on along the minus strand of NW_010973166.1, from coordinate 433,949 downwards.
TTGTTGGGAGGTGGAGGAGCTTAGGGGTAGGTCTCCTTGCCAGGTCTTCTCCCCCCTGGGCCATGCTGCTGGAGATTCCTTCTGTCATCAGCTCACCTGCTGGGTGCTTTCTGGGGTGGGGGAAGAGGAGGTCTGGGGGGGTCACTGAGGCTGGTTTGCTATAAAATCACCAGTGACCCAGAGAGGGTGTGTGGGAATTACTTGGGTTTGGAGTCTGATGTGAGATCTAAGGGGCTTGAGCTGGAAGCAGCAGGTTCAGATACACAAGCTGTGTGGAATGGTGGTAAGCAGGGGGACTCCTTGCTGCAGGGTGCTGTGGATGCTTTAAAAAAAAAAATAATCTGACCTCAAGGTATGGTAAAAGTCTGGAAAGAAAAGACTATGGAGGGCTATTAAATAAAAATTAACCCCCTGCTGAGACTCAGAGAGCATTTTGGGGAAGCATCACTGCATGCTTGCTCTGTTCTCATCCATGTCTCTAAGCATTTGCTGCCGGCCGTGGCTGGAGGTGGGGTGGTGGGTTAGATTTGGTCTGCACAGCCCAGCTGTCCTTCTGGGTCTGAGGATATCGGACTGCCTGCTCTCAGCCCATGCTGCTAGCATTGATTTTGAACTTGATAGGAACTTGTCTTTGTGCTCTGACACAATGTTTGCAGGCTCTGAGAGCTGGGAGGGTCATCAGAGGTGGTGGCATCGCCCCACACCAGGCTGAGGAGGCTGGGGACTGTCTTGCTGATTCTGCAAGTTTAAGAAGCAACTCTTCATTTTCATTAGCTAGATGTGGGCTAAAGGCTCCTCTTGATGACAGCGTGATTAGGCATATTAAAGGAGGTTTATGCCTTTCTGAAGCATAGGGGATGGGAGGGAGAGAGCAATGGGCTCTGGGAGGCAGTGGGTCACTAGCCCATCTGTTTTTCCTCCTGAGCAATTCTCCTCGCTGGCAGCAGTTGCAGTGGATTTGAGCAGTCATTTTTCCCAGCTGCTGGGGATGACATGCACTGCCTTGCATGGTGAACTCAGGGACTCCCTCCAAAAATATCTGGGAAGATCTGTTTTCCTGATGCCTGGCAGTGCTCGGGGTCTGAGCTGAGACAGGCTGCTCGTGGAGCAACTCAGGAGTGCTGAGCGGTGGCAGGTTTGGGGTTTGCCTGATGATCCCCCTGGAAATAAAAGGTGGCTGAGAGGGACTGAGCAGCTCTGCCAGCCCCCAAATGTGAGTCTGAGGGAAGAGGACCTGTGCAATAGGTCTCCCTGTTCTCAAGCTGCTGTTAGCTGTCCTCTGAGATGGTCAGCGGGGGGCTGTATGGCTGGGTAGATAAGCCAGCAGCAGTAGGTTTTAGCCAGGAAAGGCAACCCCTACTTCTTTATGCCAGCCCTGCAAAGAAAGGCTGCATTTAGCAGTTTTCCTGCCTCTCTCTGTGCTCCCCAGCCATAAGTGAGCAGAGAGCTGCTGGAGCAGGAACCAGATTGCTCTGTGAGGGCAATTTTAGGTACTTTTTTCTGATGTTGCTTTTTTTGACACGTGGATATTCAGAGATACTGTCCAAGTACTTGCCAGGGTGGCATCCCAGACCACAAGTCCTCTGGAGAGCAGTCCTGTGCTGGGCATGGTCTCTGGTGGTGAGAGAAATCAAACATGCACGTACTGGGAACACTGGTGTCGGACTGGGAGCGCAGTGTGATGAGCAGGCTCCTCACCTGGGAGGCCCTGGCCATTTTAGAATGCAGACCTCCTGCTTGCAGGCACGATAAGGTTCACTTGCGCTGCGGGGTGGTGGAAATGGCTTCAGAATCAGCATAGCTATAAAGAAAGGTGGAAATAAAGAGGAAGGCTTGGTTTTTCCTTGTCTCAGAATGTTTCATGTGCTGTAAGTGGACATCATGACCTTCCCTGGCTGGGAGGGACCCCGCTCCAAGGCTTGTCCCCATGTCACACCTCGGCCATGCCTGCTCACAGCCTGGCTCTCGGGGTGACTCATGATACCAGGTGCAGTTACTGGAGCACAAAAGAGTTGCTACATCCTCTTGGTTTCCCTCTGTTCTGACAAAACAGCACCCAGCCCGTGCCCTTGGCAAGGACACCCGAGTCCCTGGGCAGCAGCTTTCTGGTGGACACCCCTGTGGAAAGCCACTGGGAAGGACCACCCTGGGGGATGTTTTTTCCCACCCCCAGCCAGCATGGATGCTCTTCACTGTGCTTGTCACTGTTGTTTTATTTGCAGCTCCCTCGAGTCCTTGCTCTCAATTAGCTGTGTGGTGATGAGTCCCACAGGTTAATTGCATATTGAATCTAAAAAACAAAAGACAAGATCTGTCTATTGTTCTAAGCTCATTGTGCTTCGGTATGAATTCAGGGCTGTTGTTTTCATTGGCTTTTGTTGCAATGGAGACAGCAGAACCACTCTGAGCTCCCTACCTCTCATCCCAGTCCCTGCTCTTTTCAGTCCCACAATGGCTGGGAGCTCTGCAGTCACCTGTTGGCCTGATGCCCTGCTCTGCTCCTGTCCCCCATGGAGCTGGGATAAGTGGTATGGCAGTCCTACCTAAAGCCGAGGCTTCCCCAAGCACCAGTTGAGCCCTGCTGGGGCTGATCCCACCGCAGCATCTCCCAGGCAGCAACCAGCAGAGCCCAGCACTGTGCTTTTGCTGCGTGCTGCTCCAGGGACCTCTGCAGCACTTTTGGTGATGGCACTGAGGCCTTCTCCATCTTCTCTCCAAGCAGCTGCAATAATACCCGTAGTGCCCAGCAATGTGTGTGTGTGAGAATCAGTTGCTGCCTTGGCCAGAGGACTTTGGTCCTCTGTCAATGAGAGATGTCACCTGCTCTTACCCTGCTCACATACCTGGTGTGGGCTCTGTGGTCCTAGCCACAGCTTGTTCCTCTTGTTCCCCTACAACCACAGCTCTGGGCTCTTAATGCCACCAGATGCTTAGGCTGGTCTCTGGTGCTGAATTTTGGGTGTGCTGATTGTCTGCCACTTATTCCTGTTTTGCACTGGATGTCCTCATTGGTTTCTGATGGATGAATTCAGTTTATGGCTTAGGAGGCTGCTGATTTGGTTTTCTTAACCTCTTTTTGGGGGAGTTTTGGGCTGAAGCATTAGACAAATTCAGATAAATTGCAATATTCTGTCTCTTTCTTGGAATTCTTGCTGTAAACTACCTGTAGCTTGGGGAAACACTTCCAATGCAGAAGGCCTTCTGGTATATATCTTGTGGGTTCTCCTAAGGACTTGTAAAATCCTACTTTTATGATTAAATCTGCTGTCATCGCTGTAATGAAGCTGTCTGTACTGCAGTTACTTGGACCCTTCTTAAAGATGGAGGTGATGCCTGCTATGACATGATCTTTTGGTGCTGTGGTGTGAACCCTCTCTGTAACTGGGAATTTGGATATTTTTTTTGACATCGCTATCTATGGATCAGGGCAGAAATTATTATGCTTGGCATCTGAGGCATGGGAAGCCTGCAGACTGCCTCATGATGGGCATGGGAGGAGGTGGGGGAGCACATGTTTGGGGGGGTGGATGAAAATTCAGGTTACATCAATTTAGTCTTCCTTGAGCTGACAAAACAGTTTTCCCCATTAGAAAATTGCAGTGCTTCAATGCTCAGCTGTCTCAGATGGCAAATCAAAGGTGATTATTCAGCATGGAAATGTTAAGTTGCATTTTGGAGTGTTCCCAGAGTTGAAAACCTTGCACTCCCAGACGCATTGAAGTGACCTGAAATGCTGGACCTGAGAAAGCACAGCCCAAAGCTGTATCTCCCCTGGCAGCACAGTTGGTGTGAGGGAGGTTTATCTGGTGGTTTGTTTCTGCTCTCTGCCTGGGTGATGCTGTGGCAGAGAAATGCCTCTTCATTTGCCATCGCAAACCTTTAGTGCCCTCTTAGATTTGCACTAAAGACCCCCAGGCAAGTAATAAATATGGCCCTGGTGGTACCTGAGGCCGTATCTGCTATCCAGATGAGGAGTGGTCTGTCTCTCCTGGGCTCCTGCATCCTTGGAGTGGTCTTGGTCTGTAATAATCCAAAAGGGCTTTGCAACCTTGATGCTTCATGCTGCTCCCAGAGCCTGGCTTAAGGCTTTTGTAAGCTCTGTCTTGCTCTGCACCCTTTCCCTTGGCAGGAGAGTGAGGACGGACAGCCCAGGAGTACCAAAGCAGGAGGAAAAGCTCGTACCAAAGCCTTCCTGTGCTGTGCTATATCCCCAGTCTGTGGGCAGAGGCTTTTAATGGGATTTTGGGTGGTGATGGCTGCATCCATCTGCCTTTCAGATGTGGCAAGATGTCCTTTCACTGTCTGTGCCTGCCAGGCTTTCAGCTGCTTTGGGGTGTCCCGCTTGGCTCGTTATTCTGGCAGCATCTCCTTGCAGGGAGTAATTAGCTCTACGCTGGAGCAGTCGATATTGCAGCCGAGGTAAATGGAAGGGAGCATGGTGCTGCCATGTGCCATCGGGGTGGGGGGGACGAGACCCCCTGGGGCTGGCCGAGCTAACCCTCTCTGCTGGTCGTAATTACAGGCTGGTCTGGCAGGAGACCCTGTGGGCAGGATTGCTCCCAGGGCGGAGGAGATGGCAGGAGAGCCATAGCTTTCTTTGCAAACAAGCCCCTTTGGGGGTCTGAAGAAGCTGTCATTTGCTGTGCTGGCGATGCCCTGGTCTCAGGCTGGGGGTGAGCTGGCAGAGTGAAATGGCCTTTTGGGGCTTGAAAAATACTTTTCCCAAAGCAATGGGCTGTCTGGTGCCCTTGGAGGCTCATGGCAGCTGGAGTGGCTGTGCCCGGCCTCATCCAGGGAGGGCTGTGATGTGCTGAGAGGCCCCGGGGTGCCTGTGCACCCACTCTCCAGGAACATGGGGCTGGAAAGCTGCTTGTAGAGTCATGGGCTATGTATAAAAGATGGAGAGAGCCCCAGGCTGCACCAGGAGAGGCAGGGCAAGGTCTGAGTTGGGGCTGTAGCTGCCTCGTGGGAGCAGGGGGGCTCTGGCTCCTACTAAAGCCACCCAAGGGGTTTGCTTTGCCGTGTGATGGAGAAATGGTCTTGGAAGCATTGGCACAGCTCTGTTGCTGTCAGCTGAAAATGAGGAGAGAAAAAGTACCCCCCTCGGTGCTCATTGCAGAGAGGGAAGGAAAAGGAAATGAATGTTCTCCCTGGGCTTTTTCTGAGGGGATAAGAGAAACAACAGGAGCAGAAAAGCCAGGAGAGGAAGTGATTCATATGTTTAATTCACCCTTCGGTTGCTATTATCACTCTTTGAATGCTGCCATGTTGCATAAATAGAGGCCCCAGCTGAGATCAGTGCCCCACTCATGGAGCTGTTGCTTAGCCTGGAGTGGGAGGCGTGGCGAGGAGGGTGATGAGCATCCTTCATCTGCAGGGAAACCAAATCATGGGGTGGAGAAATAGCTCTGCTGGCTGATTAGACTCTGCAGTGAGCTTCCCTCCTTGTTTCTTTAAAGAAATGGGCAGTGAAGAGGGGCAGGGAGGTTATTCCCCAGGGGACATGATAAAAATTGCCTGGTATAAATAGCTCTCCATACCTGGATATTTCTGCTATGTTTGGGGCCATCCTTGGCTCTTTCCAGCACATCTGTTGGGCCCACGACAAACACCTGGGTCGTCTGTTGCCCTAAATCTCAAAGGTTTGTGTTTCAGCGCTCTAGCAGTTGTAGCCAAGGTCCCCCCAGGCTGGTTAGCTGGGAGCTTGCCTGGCAGCAGGAGGGCAGCTGCACCCCAGCTATGTAACTGCAGACTTCAGAGCAAGAGAAATGAATGATGTGCTCTTCATAACTCCCATATGGGGCACTGGGGGAAAGGGATGGAGCTCAAAACCCCCCCTCAAGGCAATGCCTTGTGAGGCAAGTGTTCATTTAACCATCTGCTCTCTGTGCTGAACTTGTTTCCCATTGAGGAGAGCCGGCAAGAAATTAAAGGCATTTGTCTCCTGCAGACAGCAAGCGATGTCCTTCTGTGGCAGCAGGCTGGAGGTGGGTTGTGCTGGGGTCTGGGGACAGAAACCCCCCAAGTGGGGCTGAAGCCCTGGGCATGTCCTGACATGGGGTGGCTGTAATGCTTTGGAGCTGATGGGGCTCAGCAGGCAGTTTTACAGTAAGGGGGTGTGTGCATGTAATGAAATGGAAGTTTTGAGATCAATCTTGTGCAAAACACGTATAGCAGAGCGTATTCATCAAGACAGTGCAAAGAGGTTTTTTTTTTTTTTTAAGTAGAAAACAGTATTTCCTTTTAAAGGAGCTTGTAACTGCCTCCTAGATACCCCTTTTGTGCTTAGCCTGGGTTGCTGTATGTCCCTCTGCAAGGCTGGGGCTAGCCAGCAAAATCCCCAAGAGATGCAGTGCAGACAGGTGACTCTCGCTCAGAAGACCAAAACTTGTTACGGGCTCTAACAGGTTCCCAGGTGCAAGTAGGAGAAATGTGGGCACTTACAAGGTAACAATTTTGTCTCTGGTCTGTAGAATGACAAAAAAAAGATGTTACTGAGGTTACTGGTGGCAATGAGCCCTGCTGTCCCCAAGGATAGGGATCTAGTGCTCATCCTGAGTCCTGCATCCAGTGCATCCACTCTGGAGAACAGCCAGAGAGGAGAAGCTGGTCCAGGCTCCTGCAGCCCAAGGGGGAGCAAATGCATCCCAGCACTGGAGTGGTTTGAGGGAAAACAACCTCCGCATGGGCCCAGCAAAACCTTTAATGGGATCCAGCGGACCATGATATCAAATCTTGCTTAGCAGACGTGCTGTTCTGATTAGTGTCAGCATTGTATAGTCCATCCTAAATAAGGATCTAATTTGCAGCTATCTGGGCTGGGATTAAGTGGATGATCTGTCTGAATACAGGGACCGATGGGATCACCGAGTGGCTGTTGCTTGTGCCAGCCTGTGCTGCTTGGGTACCGTCAGCCCTGTGTTTGTGGGTGCTCATCTAGCCAGGGTTTTTGAACAGTTTCCCAGCAACAGTTTCCTCAGCTCCTTGCTGCCTTCAGCTGAAACTGCCCAAATGTGAGCTGCAAGGGAAGGGGTAGGGGGAGAAACAGACAGTGGAGCAAACTGGCTGAATCTTCTGAAATCCTGGGATTAAGAGCTGAAGCTTCTCACTGCCTTCCTCAGAGCAATGCCATCAGCTTTTTTTTTTTTTTTTTTTTGACAGCGCTCTCAATCTGATGGGTGTTTTCTGCTGTTTCTTTGGCTACCAGCTTCTCCTTCCCTCTGCGTGCTTGCATTACCCATGGGAGAGCTATTTCCATACAAGGTGGTGCAGGCAGCCCTGGGCGTTTCCTCTAAAGTGAGACCCAGGGGAAATACGGAGAAGCTTTCTGAAGTCCTGCCCAGCTGAGGTGGGTTGGGATGAGTCCAGCAGGTCTTGCAGCCCAGGTGGCTGAGGAAGGCAGAAAGAGGCCAGAGTGGAGAGACCCAGCTGGGCTCAGCTCTTGAGACCGATTTCTTTTCCCCTTGTTCCATTGCTTCATCCAGGTCTGAATTTCTAGATTTTAAAAATAGTACAGTAATTCCTGCTCTCCATCAGTTGAGTAACAGGCTGTGCTCAAAGCTGATACCTGTAGGTACCCATCGTTTCTGTATTTCCCCTGCCCTTTTAAAACCTTCATTCTTCATGTAGTCTTAGGACCACAGATGCCCCTTAGGCACAGTCAGCTTTAAATCTGGACTTCATCACACCAGACACATCCTGGAGTAGCATGTATCTGTTAGCCCTGCCTGGGGGGCCTTCAGTGCCTGTGTGCAAGATTGCCCTGATAGTACATCCCAGCATCCTGGTGGCCACTGGGAAATGCTTGGGACCTGGCCTGGCATACTGGCCACTAGCTGAGGAAAGCTGGGGTGCCTTTCTATGTGCTGTTCCAGCTGCAGGCTGATGCTTTTTCTAGTGGTTACCAGCTTGCCCTGGATTTAGCTGAATGGTCTGGATATGAAGTTCCTCAAAGCCCCCTTGAAATCTCATTTCTACTGAGAGACACACTGGGAGAACTGTATTAAACCTGATAAGAGCTGGCTGGGAGATCCTAGCTTTCATAAATACAGTAGCTGACAGCTGCTTCTGTAATGCTTTAACACCCATTGTAAATAGCTCCAGCAAGCAGAAGGATAAGAGCGATGGATAAGAGCTGTGGTTTAGGCTATGTGCTGGTTTAATGTGAGCGGCTTGGGGATTAGATGGAAGCGCTGGGAACAATGGCTATGGCTCTGCAGGCAGCTCTGGGAGTGCTGCCTGCTTAGGCTGCTGCAGATCCTTGCCCATCGCTTCCCTCCCTGCTCCTGTCTGCTGGGTGACCAAACCCACCCCCTGCTCCAGCACCCTGGTCCCTGGGCAGTGCTGCGTGCCTACGACAGAGGCGGCAGGCAGGCTTTGTGTGTTTATGGAGCCTGCGTCTGGTTTGCCTAAAGTCAGGGTCCTTGGGGCCAAAATGTGAATTTCTCTCTGGGCAGGGGTGGGAATGCAGTGCAGGCTTTGCAAGATACCTCTCTAAGAGGTGGTACGTGAATGTGCATCCACAAAAGCCCTGACTGTCCCACCAGGAGTGCAATGGGGAGAGAGAAGGTCTGTTTGGTGTAGAGGAGAGACGGTGACTGGGATTGAGATGAGCTGTATCAGGAGGAGAGAGATGCCAAAACTATTCAGCATTGCAAGCTATTTCCCTGTTGCACATGCACGTCTCTGGGTGCCTCCTGCAGTGAGAAGCCTTCCCTGCCTGTTGGCAGGAGAATCCCATTTGGATCTGTTTAGACATTATTTCGCTAATATTGTTGTTTATCATGTGTTGGAGCTGTGCCTCAAAGCCTAAGCAGCCCTGAAGGGTGCTGGCTGCCTGGCGTGGTGCATGCCTCTGTGTTCCCTGGGCAGGATCAGCCCCCATGAAAGCATTGCTGGGGGTCCCTGGGGAGAGCCATCGCCTGCTCTCGGCTTTGCTCAGAGGGTCTTTAGCTTTCTTGGTGTCTTCATATAAATCTGGGACAGGCTGGCAGTGTGGGGGTTATCTAAGGACCTGGCATGATGGGGGTATAGTTACCCACTGTGGTGTGAAGGTCATTTTGCAGCCCTGTGGCTTCAAATCCGTGGGCAGTGTTTGGGGCCAGAGCCTGTGGGGTGAGCCAGTGTCTCTTGGCAAATCCCTTGGTTAAAGGCTTGGAAAATAAAATTCAGTTTGTTTCTGGATATCAAAGTGGGTGGAAAGGATGCTGTGTGCTAAATCTCTCCCGATCGAAGTAGGTGAATGAGGCTTGAGCTGCCAAGCCCCAGGACATCCCAAATGAGTGGACTGGGCACAGCCTGTGAAAATTCCTGGGGCTTGGGTGGATGTATTTGGGATGGCTATTGTGTGGATTTTGAGCTTCATGTGGTTCCCTGGTCTGGAAGTTGGAGTGAGGATTAGACTGTGCCTGCTGCTTCTGCTTAGGCTCGGGCTAGAAAAAATGGGGGGGATGAAGGCAGATTGGGCAACCTGCAGCATCTGCCATCCTGCTTTTGCTATGGGCTGGGTACTGCCACGGGCCACAAGGTCCTGTTCATTCTCTGCTACCTACAAACTTAGTTCAGAGAAGGCAGAACTGTTAAATGTTGACTTTTTTGAGATAAAACCAGATTTAATTCATAACAGATTACAATGAACTTGCTGTTTACTGCAACTGCAGAAGATGCTGAACCCCCCTTCATCTGCTGAAGGCAGATGTTTTATGAGGGCAGGTATGTGTAATGTTGAGTCAAGAGTTTCAGCAGGACTGCCTGAGGGCTTCTGTTAGTGGTGGTTGACACCATGCGAATTTTGGGGACAGTGAGGATTGCAATGCTTGCCTCATGCACCAGGTGACGGAGGCATGTCAACCTCTGAACATCAAACTTGGTTGAAGAAAGGCTGAATGGTTGAGTCTTGTCTTGCCCATGGGCTGAAGGAAGGTGTAACTTGCTTCAGTTGACAGGTGGCCATAGAAAATGGGCCATAATGAGCTAACTTGGTGTTGCTCATAACATCAGGAAGATAATACTTAAAAGCAATGATTTAGGAGTTATGCTTGACTTGAATAGGAATGATATTAGTGGAACTTGAAGTGGGTAAAAAGTTTTCTGGTCCCCTTCAGTGTGGAGAAGGGGAGAAATGGAGAAGCATGAGAAGGTGGTATGTTTTTGGAGGCATCTCACACTCACCCTAAGCTGTGCTTGTTAATAATATTTTTAGTAATGTGAAAGACAACAAAGCTGTTGGTGGAGGTCTGCAGCTGACAGAGTAGCAGTATGTAATGAAGAGGACAGGAGACCGAAATGCTGCTGCTGAGTGCTTGGTAACCTGGGCCCCTTTCTGTGCAGTACTTGGGGTGGGGAAGCAGTGGCCTGGAGAAGAGTAGGGGTTGCTTTGGAAAATCCACCAAGCCCTGGAAGAAACCCACCTGGGTGAGCCCTGGAGTTGGGGAGGAGCAGCCAGTGGGTGTTGAGGAATTTTGCTATTGCTTTTATTTATTATCTTGGAATAACATGCTCCATTCTGGTCTGCAATCAGGGGGATGCTGAGAAGTTAGCTTGGAGTGAATTCAAAAGCAGAATTAAAGGTTTGTTGGGGAAAAGTGCCACACAGCCAGGGACTGGTATATTTGGACTGCCACAGGGTGGTGACTTGATCTCCAGCTCCTAAATGCTTGTAGCAACCCTAGGGTGAGGACTTGCCCATCCTGCCCAAGCGTGAGGAGGATGGCGTGCTTTTTGGAGGAGATGGGAAGATGCCATCCAGATGATGAACCCAGGGACAGTGCTACTGGGCTGCCCACCGAGGGACTCTGGCCTTTTTGTGCCTCTCTCCAAACCTTCCTAATCAGCTGCAACTTTTGGATACAGAGCAGGGGTGGATCTGGGGAGGTACCTTGGCTGGGGCGTTGCTGTAGGCACAAGCTGTGGGATCAGGTGAGGAGGTAACTGGGCAGTGCAGCAGGAGCATCCTTGGTCTGGTCCAGCAATGACACCCCAGGGCACTTGTTTGGGTTGGCTTTCCCCTATGTGTGGACACCAAAGAGCTTTGCAAACACAGGGTATTGCAAGGAGCTAATTGATTTTCCATCATATCTTCAGGTCTTTTTGCAAGCGAAATGACTAAAATGCAGCCACAGGCTTCCCAGTAAACAATGAGCAGTTGGTTTCACATGGCTCCCTGTCAAAAATCCCAAACTGGAAAGGCAGGAAAACAAACAATCAGATCAGAAAGAAATGGTTTTTTGGCACCGTTTCCTTCCGTGTTGACTGGGCTGTGAGACAGACCCTGAGAAATGGCTCAGATTTTAGTCAAACAGCTCAGACATGAGTAAGGGGGGGGTGGGGGGAATGGATAAAAATGTTTGTGTGCTTAAATCCAGGCGCCTGTAGTTGGAGAAGAGCAAAGCAAGGGTATGGGTCTCTGCGTGTGTTCCAGATGGCAGATACATTTTAAACACAAGAGGCGTAGTTATACCCTGGGTACTGAAGCAGAACAAGTGCCAGGAAAATATATGCTTCAGCTAAAAGATGGGAGTTTGGAAATTGAGAGCAGCTCTTGTTTTGTAACTGGAATATAAACTATGGGTCTGAGGTAGAGCAGCAGGCAGGGAGGGCAAAGGCATCTCCTCCATGGGCTTAGCTTTCCCAGTGACAGGTTGGGACTGCTGCCTTTCTGGTCATTAACCTAATTGACAAAAATTGGCCAGTGCATCTGGGGAGGAATTTGCTGATATTTTTTTCTTGCAGTCTGCAGTAGCTGATGGGTAAATCAGGATTTTTTTTTCCTCTTTTTTTTTCTTAACAGAAGGCAAATTTAGTGTTTCTTGATCACCCCATTCAGGGTGCAGCTTCCTCGTGATTCAGCTAGCCAGAAGTGTGGTCCTAAAAGGGAGAGGTCCATGCATTTGTCTGCCTCCCACTGCACTGTGTGATTTTTCTTTTTCTTTTGCAGCACAGTCTCAGAAGTTAAGTTACTGAAAAGTTTTTTTTCCAGGGAGGATTGTTTGGTGTTGGGAAAGTTTAGTCTCACTTTACATAAACACCTGAAGATCTAGGCCATTTTTTTCCCCTTTCAGTCCTTGTTACAGTGTTCATATTATTGTGAGAGAGTAAATATCTTTAAAGATGTTTCAAGTTTCATGGGCTTTCCTGTTGTTAAGCAGAAGCATGTATTTTGGCATATGCCCTCGAGAACAAACCTTAATGGGGGCATTGGTGCAGCATGGGGGTAGCATGTGCCATATATTGGAAGGTGCTTTCTTTTTTTTTCACCCTGAGGCAGTTTCACAAGTTTCTGAGAGTTTACCAGCTGTGGAAGTCATGCAGCAACTCTTACCCAATTTCTCTTCCCTATGGCAATTGCAACCTCCTCTCTACAGGAGAGCAGCATGTGCTCCCCACGGAGGTCCCTGGCTTTCTGGGTCTCTCCAGCTCTCACCACTCAATGGGACCCACAGACAATTTGGCGGCTCACATATGTGCACTTCCAGCAGCTGTCCTCTGCCAGGTTGGAGGCTTTGCTAAATACACATGGCTCCTTTGTTTTTAAAGATGTTTTCAGCTGGCCTGTGCTTCCTGTCTGCTTGTCTCTTTAGCTCTGTTTAAAATATACACAGGCCTATTTAGTAGAAAATTACACAGATCAATTTGAAAGCGATGAGCATGAAACTCGAGAAACGAGGCATGTGTCTAACAAAACAAGACTTTCTGTACTTTCTGACCCAGACTAGTCAACTTTACTGATACTGATGACCCAGAGGGAGTGCAGAGTTGTACCACACCATTAATCCCCCCAGGAAGCAGAGGGTGGGTGATGTCCTCTTGCTGCAGCATCCCTGGGAGGGGAGGTGGTACCTGCACGGTGGTTCCTGATGTGCTGTGGGTCCTAAGCACAGGACAGACAGACAGATGTGGGACAAAAGCTGGGTGATGTCTTGCCCCAGCACAGCCCTGAGCCTGTGCCAGGGAGGGCAGGCTGAGTTGCTGTGTTACCTGCAACACCATGGGCGTTGCAGAAGGTGGAGGCAGAATAACCTGGGTGGGGGGCATGGTGCAGGGCTGGACGTGGGGTGGTCTGCATCACCCCCAAAAAAGCTGCTGGTCCCCTTACACTTGGCAGAAACCAGTGCAAAGCTATAGCCTGAACCAGCCACTGAGTGCTAAAAACCCAGGGCAGGAGCATACCTTGCAAGGGGTCCCTTCCCTGTCTCAAAATGGGAGCTGCTTTATCCAGACCACCACATCAGTGTTTCTGACTTGCTCTCAAATCCCAGCAGCTCCCCAGCTGTCTATCCCGAAGCTTAAATAATCTTCACTACTAAGTTTGTTTGGTTTTTTTTCCCCCTCATGTCTAAGCTACAATTTACAGCCCATTACTTCTTGTCCTGTTCCCCGTGGGGATGCAGCGCAATTTATTCTTGCACCCTTCGTAGCAACCTTTTACATAATTGAAGACTGCTATCATGTCTCTTCTGCCTCCTGATTTTCAGACTAGACAAATCCAGTTCTTTCAGGCTTTCCCCCCGCCCCCCAACAGGTTATGTTTTGCTGCCCTTCATATGCCTGCTTTGCTGCCCTCCAAACTGTCTCCAATTAGTCCACATCCGAAGTGTTTGTGGCTGTACATGTGGGAAGGAGGAGGAGAAATCTAGTTAGGCTTTTGTGCTGCATTGGAAGGAAAGCAATACTAAAAAGCTAGAGGTCCTTGGGGTTACTCCACACAGTGCTGCTATATGGGAATAAAAGGTTAGCCAACAACTGGTGGAAATAGATTGAGTCCAGGGTAGTGTCTGCAAATGAAATGGTGCTGGGTTTGGGCAACAGGCTCAGGAGTCCCTGGGTGCTTCCACAAAGCTCGGGGTTGAGAAAAGTCAGATGCTTCTGGATGTAAAAGATGCTCATTTCTCTCTAGCTGGGCTTTGCAGTTCTGAATATTTTTTTTTTCGGCTCTCTTTCCAGCCCGTGCCTTGGGCTGCTAACCTGTACCCCAGGTGCTCACCTTGCCTTCGCACACTTCCACGGCTGAGGGAGGCTCCTCCGAGCGAGCAAGCTTGCGGGGAGAGCCGCCGGTGGGTGGGCGCTGGTGCCTCTGCTGCTCACTCCCCCGAGACAACAGCAGCTCATCGCTGGGATGTCGGCGCTGCTCCTGACGCCGTCTCTCCATATTTCATTCCTGTGTAGCTGGGTGGTGGGAGGAGGCGCTTGGCTTCGTCTCCGCGCCGATCAGGATTGTCTTTTCTTTCGGGATGGGGAAGCTGATCTGCATTCGCGTCTAATCATCCGTGGAACTGACAAAATTATTCACGTAGCGAGTTCTTGGGGAGAGCCTCGCTTCTCCTCCCCCTCCGCTGCACTAGTGGGGACCTGGGAGCAGCCTTGCCTTGGTGCTTGCCTGGGAAGGCAGAAGGGCTGTGGGGATGGGGAGGGGAGGTAGGTGATGAATGGTGAACCCCCAGAGTTCAATTACCCCCAGCTCCCACCATGAGCAGGTAACCATGGAGACATCTGAATCCAAGGCATCACCAAGTCCCCAAGTAACAACACATATATATTTAAATAAAGCCCCTGGGCTTGTCACTGAGAAGCTGTCTTGGTGCGTTCAGGCTGGCTGCCATGCTGGTGTCGTCCAAGCTGCGGGGAGGCTGTGCGGGGCAGGGTTTGGGGGCATCGTGCATGCAGGGCTGTGTGCGAGAGGGTGTCAAAACCACTTCTCTGGGGGGCCAGAGGGATGCACTCTTATAGGGTGCATTTGCATCCCTACCAGTGCTAGCTTGTAGCAACATGGGAGAAATGGTGAGGAATGGGGTTGCTGATGTGTGTGTAGGGCCTCTGGCAGTGTTTTTTCCCTCCACACATGCCAGGATGGCCTTGCTTGGGCTGGATTTGGGATTTTGGTGTGCAATGTCCTGGCAGTTGGTTGAGGGATTCCTATGCAGCCCAAAGAGGATGGGTATTGGCAAGTTTTCTCTGCGCCTCCTCCCTGAGGTGCTGGCAGAAGTGTGTTAGGGCAGGAGCACGCTCACAGAGCGTTTGAATGAACGGGAGTGCTGGAGGAGACGTTTAAATGAAGCACTCATCTCCAGGATTTTCTTCCCTTAGCTTCATTCAGATTTAGGGATGAAGGTTTTAAAGAGACAGCACCCAGGCTGGGTGGCACAAGCGGGCATCCCTGTGAGGGGGTGGCTGGGCACCTAGCTCTGCTGCTTCCTCAGCCCCAGAGGTGCCAGCAAGGCACCGCAGAGCCGTGCAATGTCTTGGTAAAGCAAAAGTAACATAATCTGTCCCCAAACGGTCTGGTGCCCTGGCTCTTTGGGGTGATGTGCACCCATGATGCCACTCATGGCTGCCCCACGTGGGTGAGGTACGTACTGGGGCAGGGGTTGCGTGCCATGCAGCAGCACATGCTGGGGCTCAGCACAGGGGCGGCTTTGGGATAGCGTTAGCAACGTTGCTAGCATCCAGCCCTGGAAGCTTCTGAAGTCCAGGATGTTCCTGGGCACTGCCAAATGGCACAGGTTTGCTGGGATGCTTTGCAGTGTGGTGGAGGAAAAGGAAAGAGCTGGAGGGGCATTGGAGTGTGGGGGTATCCTGCCCACCCAAAGAACACCCTGGCCAAGGCTGCAGTGGGCTGTCTCCCAGAGAAGTCAGCAATGACAAGCTTTTGGGGACTCCTGTGCAAACCAGTTGGGCTCGTGCTGAGCTGTGCCATGCTAGGACTTCTCCCTGCACATGCTAAGGGGCGATATAAAAAGAGCTGTGTGCTACCTTAATCCAGCAGCCCTTTGGCAGCATCACCGGGCAGCTGTGACAGTGCTGTGGGTCTCCTTGACTGAAATGCAGAGAGCCTGTGTCACCTCTAGCTCCTCCATCCTGCACCTTCAGGTTCAGTTGTCCATGGGTGCTGCCCAGGGTGCCTGGGAAAGCAAAATGGAGCCCAGGCAGAAGCAGTGCGGAGGCACCTCTACAAACTGGGCTGCAAACTTGATTTAAGAGGAGGCCTTGAATGCAACCCCTTCCCACCGGCAGCCCGCAGATGCCGTGGAGTAGATCTCTGGCTGATCTGGAGGCCCATATACCTCCATGTCCATCATCCCCACAGCTGCCCTTGCTTTGGCTCCTGGTTAAGGGGAGGCCTCATATGGGAGAAGGGCAGGGAGTGCAGGGTTATATTTTATGTGGATACGTGGTGGCTGGAAAACTCATGCTTGCTTTGTATGGGAAGAGCTGCGGAGGTCCCGGTGCCCCAGGAGCAAGGTGTGTGCAGAAAGGGGGAGACCAGGGCTGCAGAAGAGGGATTGGGGAGCACTGACGCTGGCTGGTGGGGCAACGTGGGGGTCCTTTGCCACCAGTCCCCAGCCCTGGCGTGGGACCGAACCGGTCAAATTGAACCTGCTGAAGCAGCTTGGGTGCAGGTTTCTGGGTGCTGCTGCCGGGTGGGTGGCTGATCCCAGGGTGGCCGAGCTGGCCTGGGTGGGCAGAAATGTGGCTGTTTGCTGGGCTGTGCAGTCCGTCCTTCCCCCGGTGTGTGTGCAAGGGGGGTGGGGGGTGTGCAAGGGGGGTGTGCCCGGACAGCTCCTGCTCTGTTTTGGTGGAGCTCGGCTCCTTCCCTCCTTTGTTATCCCCCGTCTGCCCCCTCCGCTATATGTGCGGGTTCCCTTTCTCCGATTGTCAGAAATTTCTTTTCCACTGTGTGGGCAGGAGACAGATTTTAACTGTCTCTATTTTCTCCTTTTTTTTTTTTTATTTCGTTTTATCCCCCCTCCCCCTTTCCTCTCCTTCCTTCCTTCCCTGCTCCTCTTGTCTCTCCCTCCCTCCTTCCCCTCCCCTCCCTCCCTCCCTCCCTCCCTCCCTCCCCCCGGCTCTTTTTCTCCCTTTCTATTACAAATAATGTCTCTGGAATAATATCCCGACCTCGCCCAGCTCTCCCGCAGGAGCCATGCCTCTGTTTCCAGGTAAGCGGTGGCCAGCCGGGCTGCTGGCCCTGGGGAGCTCCCACTCGCTTTCCCAAAGTAGACAAACGCCGTCGCCGTGGGGACATCGTGTCCTCCCCCCCCACGCTGCTACCTGTTGGGGACAGCCGGGAGACGGCAGTCCCCGCCAGCTGGGACTGTCTCCCTCCTCCTCCTCCTCCTTCTCTCTTGGAGGGATTCGGTCTCGGTGGACATCTCCTCCCCTCCCTTCTCCGGCGGCTTTTGTCTCATCCTGGCCGCCGGGGATGCGCTGAGCTCCGGGCTCGCGTCGCGCCGTCGCTTCGGGGAAGGAGGAGGAGGACGGGGGGGAAGGAGCCGGCGGCAGGTAGCGGAGAGAGGGGGGGCTGTGACCCCCTGGGGGTGCTGGGGGGGGACACACCGGAGGGGCTCTTCTCCCCGCACGGGAGGATGGAGGTGCGCTTTGGAAGGGGACCCCAAGTTTGAAGCTCGACTCCCCGTTTTGCTCCTTCCCGAGGGTTGCTCGGCGGCTGGGGCTCGGCCGTGCCTGGGAAAGCAGCTCTGCTCTGACAAAGTTTTTATTAAGGTAGCCTAGGAGCGGCGGGAGCCTCGGCGTTCCCCTTAAGGTGGTTCGCCGGCCGAGGGAGGGGGGTCGGGGGCGGCCGTCGGGGCCCCCGGGCAGCGCGGCCGGGCTGCGGCTCCGGGGCT
>NW_010973166.1:385031-416321 GCF_000737465.1 Haliaeetus leucocephalus | reverse complement strand
CAGGGCTCAGTGTACATGTGTGTGTTTCTGTGGTGGGGGGCTGCCCTGCCTTGTGCCCCGGGTGGGGTGGGGGAAGCCGGGTCGGGGGTGTAAGCCCCCCCCCCCTTCCCCTGTGTCAGGCACCCGAGAGCTTTGGGTGCCCTGGAGAGCCCTTGCTCGGGCGCCAGGGGCAGCGGTGGTGTCCTGTGGTGGGCTGGTTCAGCTCCAGTCCCCCTCTGCCAGCCCAAGGCCTCCCAAATGTGCAGGGTCTCCTCTCTTCCCGGGGAGAGCGCAGGCTGCGTGGGTGCCCCCGGCAGCCTCCCCTGCAATGCCCTGGGCACCCAGCATTTCGTGTTGTCTCCCTGCACCCGGTCCCCACTTTCTGTGGGTCTGGGTGCCGTTCCTAAGTTTGGTCCCTGCCTGGGTGTTGCTGATGGCAGTGATGAATGAGTGGTCCCCAAAATCAGGGTTTGTTTGCCTTGTTCCTGCAGCTCTCCCGGCTGCTCTTGCATTGCAGAATGTGCGTGTCGGTGCTTGTGGCTCCTGCTGGTGCTCTGCAAGGCTGGAGGGGGGCCGGGGATAACTCTCCCCCATGATCCTGAATGGACAAGTGCTACTTGTACCCCAGACCACTCTGCCTTCCTCCATGGGCTGCATCCCCCTGGTTGGGTGATCTCATCCCACTCATGGCATTGAAGCAAAGCCTGGCTTGGCCCATGCTGCAGATGGGGAGGTCTGGGCTCAGGATGCCGTGGGATGTGGTGACACTCTCGGCTGGTCTGGATCCATGGCCGGGGCTGTTTGGCAGATGAGGCGCAGCATTACGGAAGGTACTGTCGGCAAGATGAGACACACGTTCACAGCCTCGGCTGCTGCTGCTGGCATCTTTGGCAAGACTGGGGCATAGCTACCACCCGTTGAGTAATTAGAAACTGAGTGCCATCCACAAGAGAGTGTCTTCTGGAGGGGTTATCTCCAGCTCCTTCTCCCCAAAATGTTTGTGCAGCATTGCTGGCACACAGCAGCAGCGGGGTGCCAGGGAATTGAGGACCGGGGTCCCTCCAGTTGGCTTGTGTGGGGATGTCTCTGCAAAGTGGCTTTCCAGTGGTACAGCACAGGCGGGCATGGCAGAGCTGCAGGGCAGGTCTTGGCACTGGTATGGCAAGAGGGCTGCACTCCCCTGGATGTGCGTCTACAGGTTTGGGAGGTGGAGGAGATGGTTGTGGCCGCAGCCTGTCCCCTGGCACTGAGCTCCCCTCTGGTCTCTGCTTCTGCCTGGCTCCTTGGTGGTCCTGAAGTACCTGGAAAGTTTGTTTGCTGTTGTTCAGGATGCATTTGCATCCCTTGAGCACCTGAAGGTTTCCTCCTCCTCTGCTGTCACACAGGGCAGCGTAAGCCTTTCCCCTTTGAAAAGCTGAGTGAGCGTGGCCCGTCCCTGTTGCACCTGGGCATCTATTTTGGACAGGCGACAGGTTGATGCTGAGGTGCAGAGTCTCCCTCGGGTTTACCCATGCTGCCGAGAGCACTGATGATCTGAGCATGTGGGGGGGGATCTCCTGCCCGCTGGTGCCTCAGACCCCCTGCGAACAGGACTGTCCCCGTGGCCGTGTGAGGCTGAAGCCCCCCGCGCCCCATCCCCGGTGTGGTTGAGTCAATGCACCCACCCACTGCATCCAGTGTGTGAGTCACAGGCTTTTCATACGCTGGTGTGAATCACTCACAGCCACACTGATGACTTTAGTGACAGCTGAAAAGAGGAAACAATCCCCCCACCTCCCCCCCATCACCACTACTGCTGCCACTGGGCTCCTTGCTCACAGTGACCCAAGAAAACTTCTATGAGTGGCGCCCTGGTGATGGCAGCTGGATTTTTTGCTGACTTTGTGCATCCGTGGTTGGGCTGATCCATGGATGCCACCGAGGATGCTCGTGGCTGAAATGGATGGGTGGACACAGGGGTGATGCAGCCTGGAGGAAGGCTCTGCTGCCTTGGTGCTAAGGGGGCTCCGCTTGCTAGATTGGGGTGAGCCTGGTGGCGTGCTGAGCCACCCCTTGGTTCTTCCCTCAGGGCAAGGGTGCATTTTGGGACGGTTTTCCCAAGGTTGTTCCACTTTCCACCTCTGTCTTTCTGGGGACCGCATGTGGAGATCTGGAGGCCCGTCCAGGCAACCCGCTCTTCCCTCTCCCCCAGCCTGCTGGGGTGCAGCAGGACTGTCTGAGCCCCAGCGCAAGCAGCTGGTGATGAGCAAGAGCTGTCAGGAAAAAAGCCAGATCCCCCCCATGGCTTCAGCTGCTCCTCTCCCCGGTGCTGCTGGCTGGCAGATGGTCGTGGCCAGCAGCTCGGCTGGTGGCTGGGATGCTCTTTGCTCCCCTGCCAGAAGCTGAGGCTGTGTCTCCGCTGGCCCTCCTGGGGCTGGAGGTGACTGTTTTAACACAGGGAAGATGCTTGATAATTAACCTCCCCAGGGATCACCGTCTGTCGCCTTCCTGGCTCTGCTGGAGAGAGGCTGGAGGCACTGCCTGCAGGGGAGCGGGGCAATCCTGCATCCCTCGCCACCAGGTACAGCCTCACTAGGAATTAGTGGAGCATCCCTGTGTCCCCACTCAAGCAGTGCAGTTGGGGTAGGGGGATATTAAATAAATCCAGTGCCTCGCACCTCTGCAGAGCTGCAGGGAAGGCACAGGCTCCCCGGGCGCCTTCCAGGTCCCAGCCTGCCCCTTGGCCGTCTGCCGCATCTTTTCCCTGACGCTTTGCTTTATGACTGCCTGTTGCTTTTGCAAAAGCTCTTCCTGCCCCCCTCCCTCCTGGTGCAGGCTCCCCACCAGCATGTCCCCTCCTTCCTTCCTGCTCCCCGCGGCTGAAATGAAGTGCTGGAGTATTTCAGGGATGTCAAAACATACCATTAGTCACAGCCGTGAGGCCTCGTGCCTGGGGAGAGGCTGCTGAGCTCTCTGTCAGGCTGAGGAATGAGCAGGGCGGGCAGGAGCTGGAGGATCGGGGGCGAAGGCTCGGCAGCAGCCCGGCAAAGGCTTTGGGGTTTCTCCCTTTCTGCTGTCTGTGGCATCATCCTGACTTTGCTCTGAGCAGCGGCTTGGATCAGAGGTTCCCTGGCATCAATTATTCAACAGTTCCTCCATGATGTTGAGATGCGACACCTGCAAAATGAGGGGCTGGGTCCCCCCTGCTTTGCTGGAGGGTTCTCCCTAAAAATACTATGCCAAGGCCAGGGTGACCCTCCAACTGTGTACAGCTCCTGTGCTAGTTATTGGCTCAGAAAGGATGTTTTCCTCCTCTTCAGCACAGGGAGGTGTTGCCTTTAATGCTTTCCATGCTGGGTTACATGTCCCCTACCTCAGAGGCCACCCCTTGTGGATTTAAATCAAATATTGGGTTTCCCAGGCAGTTTTTAATGCAAGGCAGCACAGGCACTGAAAAACCTGCTTGCCGCAGAGGTGCAGAGCCCTGTTGCCCTGCTCACCATCCACAAGTACCTGTGCTTCCCAGCCTGGCTCAGGTTTGTTCTTCTGTTTCTTTGATACCAAATTACTTTATTTCATTTAATGAGCAGGGAATGGGGGATACTGTTAAAAACACACTGAGCTCCTGGTATAGAGCACCTGTGTGATGGCACGGGCAAGATGCTGGAGCCTGATTTCTGCTTCCCTTGCTTAGCCAGGTGGCAGAAAACTCAAAGTTGTCAACCTCCCTGGGGAAGGGGTTGAGCTTCCTCTCCTCCTGTGATTCTCTGAGGACTGCTGCCTATAAATAAGCACCAAACCAGCCAGAAAGGTGCCTTAAAGCATGGAGGTGTAGGCAGGCCTGGGCGATGATGAGCCTTACCCCTGCGAGCAGATCCCTGGAGAGGGCCAGTTAAGCTGTGGCTAATATTTTTATGAAGCTTTCTGGTTCAGCAAAGCATTTGCATTTCCCCTGCCTTATTTTTCCAAGCTGCAAGGCAGAAGGTGGGCTTTAACCTGTTGTTACCCTGGGTGCGGTGAGGGGTCTATCTGTTTTGTGCCCTCCAAGTGCGACCAGTGCGAGTGCTTTTAGGAAATTGGTCCACGCTGGGCAGCTTGTTTGATGTTGACCCATTCCTGAGGCACCATGCGTGACTTTTAGGTATGGGTGCTTCAGGGTGAAGGGCTCTTTGCAACGCGGCATCGTTAGCAAAGAGCCCTGGAGAGTGTGCCTGCTCCCCAAAACCAGGGCAGCATGCAGGCAGGCTGCCTGTGCCGCCCTGCCTGCTGCAGGGGTGCGAGTCTCACTGGGAGCGGTGGTTCATGTGGTGGGAGCATGTGGGCACAGCTCCAGAGAGAAACCCCAGCTCCGGTCTGCGCTCAGGGCATGGATCCAATCCCTGCGGCGGGTGGGAAAAATGCAAGCTTCTCCCCTCCAGCCCTACGGCATCTGCTCTGCAAAGCCGGCATGCGTTCGCTGAGGCTTCCCGAGCAGGGCTGGAAAATAAGACGCAGTTTAAAATTAAGCAAACTGGGTCCTTCAAGGAAAGAAGCACCTCCTCTGCATGTTTCCGTGACCTGGATGAGCCCTGTGGTGGGCCAAGGTGGCTACTTTCAAGCTGGCTGTGTGGTGAGTTTTAACTGAAATCTTGTGTGCTGACTGTGCCTGAGAAAATCAGGCTGTAACTAATGGGAGTTGCTCAAGATGGTGGCTAATTACCATGATTAACAGAGCAACAGTTTGGGTGACTCTTCCTCCTGCTCTACACTCTGCCAGTCATTCCAGCCCCCGGGGAGCGGCTGCAGCAGCCAGGGCAGGATGGCACCCTGCTTACCTGGGGGCTCAGGGAGGAGGGTGGGAGATGGTGCATAGCCCCCCAGCAGTGGGGCAGTCCGTCTGGCCATTGCTGCTGCTCTGCTTTCTGTATAAATAGGTTTTTTGCTCTCTGGAGGCAGCTGGTGAAGGGGGCATCCGTGCTGTGGGCATGGCTGGAGCTGGGACCTCTCTTGGGGAGTGATACGGGGTGAGAAACTCCATCTTAAAAGTGTGAGTTGAGGTGTGAGGGACATGCTGGGAAACGGGGTCCAGCCCTTGAGTTTTCCCCATCCTGTCCTCCTCTGCAGGATTTTTCCCTCTTGTTGGGTCCCCCCTTCATTTCTGCCACATCAGACAACAGCTTTGGCTGTTTGATCAGCAGCTTACTAAGCAACCTTAAAAAAACCTGTTTACAAAACACATCTCTGCTGATGCTAAGTGAGTCTGGTTCTGTGGGCTGCTGCTCCCCGGCTCTGCTCAAAATGTGTCACTTGCACCGATGGTTATTTTTAGAGCCAAGGTTTGCAAAATGCAAAGGCTGGGCAGGTTTTTCCAGGGTGCCAGATTCCTGGGAGGAGGAAGCAGGGACCAAGGTGATCTCTCACTCTGTTGCCAGTGCATGGCGACTGCCACTTTCACCAGCGTCCTCTGGTGAGATGATGCTCGCATGGCTTTTCCCATCTACATGAGGATTTGTAAATCCTTTATGTGCCTTTCCTCTGGTCCTCCTTGCTTTGTGTTCAGTGATATTCCTGCCTCCCTACTCCGTCTTTGGTGGCTGGTGCTTCCTTGGAGGCTGCTCCAGGTCCCTGGTCTCTCTGCCCCTCGCCTTGCCTGCACCTCTTGTGTTTCTGCTCCAGGTGCCAAGGACGCTGCCTGCTGCTGCCTGCTCTGCTGGTGGTGTGAGCTCAGGCTGGGCCAGGGTGAACGTTTGGGTGCAAACAGCCAGGGAGGCAGTGGGAAGGAGTTGGAGGAGATGGGGAGTGCAGCCCCTCTGCTCCCTGGGGCAGCGGGGCTGTCTCCAGGTTCAGTGTGGGGATGGAAAGGCAGCAGGAATGGGTTGGATGTTGGCCCTGCCCCCTCCCCAGCCGCTCTGGGGCTGGATGGGTGCAGTTGACCCTGTGCTTATGGGGCCCAGCAGCTGTGGGAAGCTGGTCCTGGCAGGAGAGCATTGCTTCATCCACGTTCACCTTCACTCTTGTCTGTGCATCTCCTCTACACCCTTCCAACCTGCTTCTGACCCAGGCTGGAAAGCCATCGATCTTACACCCTAAACCCTAAGCCTGGCCTGCTGCCTGGCCTCTCATAAACCCTCTCTTGCTTGCTTGGTAGCTCCTGGGGCAGGAGCTGGCGTGGGGAGCGGGGCTGGGCCCCTCTCCAGCATCAAAAGTGCCACTGGGTCTTGAAGCACTTTGTGATCAGAGGGCAGGGTCACGGGGCAACGTGGGATGCCCTCGAATGTCTTCTCATGTGTTGGGGTGATGCTGAGCAAGGAAAGGAGGAAGACAGCTCCTCATGGTGCACCTTTGTGGCCCAGGGAGTCCATGGGCATCCTGCGCATCGGACCGATGCATTGCAGTGCAGTCTGGTGGCCGTGCACGGGGGGGTGAAGTTGAAATGCTTCTGTGGAGTGAAACTGGTTTGCATCAGGCAAATTCACGAGAACAAGAAAGAGGGGTAAAGAGAGGGTGGAAGCTTTGAAAACACCTGAATTTGATGTCACATGTTGGAATAGGAAGTTGAAGGTTTGAAGGCTTTAGATTTGAAAGCCATTTTTACAATCTGGTAGTGTTTTTCTTCTGGTGGATATGATATAAAAAGCAAAATTGAAATGAAGTGTGTCTGGTGTGTTGGAGTAGACAGCAGTTTCCACCAGCTACAGTGACTTTTTTTCTCCCTGCGTGCCCCCCCCCCCTTCTTTTGGCACTTTTTTCCCCTGCAGCTTCTGGAGTCGATGCTTTCTCTGTCTCTCCTGCCCCATGCGTGGCTCCCCCCCTGCACCATGGGCTGGCAGCGCTCGCTGTGTGTTATTAAAGGTCTGGAAGGGAGAATTTCTCACTCTGCTGCAGGATTTTACCCTTCTCCTAATAAGTTATGGCAATGCACAAATATTAGCCTTAGCCCTTGCTCTTGTGCAGGACCTTTAGAGAGGTGTTGCTCTTCTCCCAGCACCACATGGCCAGATTACAGCTGGGCATGGAGCTGGGCAGTGGGGATGCTGCAGCTTGCGCTGCCTGCTTTCTTTTCCAGTGCCTGTTTCCAGCCAACTGCCAGAACTTACTCAGTCATCCTCATGTCTCACTCGATTTACTTGTGACTGTCGTGACTTTGTTTTAGTCACTTTATCTGTTTTGCTCATGCAGAAAGCTGTTAGTGTTGCTGGGAGGGTTTATTAGCCTCAGAGCTGTCACCTGTTTCCTACTTGTTATTCCAGGTAGTTAATTTCTTCCTGCTCCTTGAGAGCTGGAGCTTGTTTTCCCTGTGATTCCCTTCAGAGGAAGGCAGTTTTCCAGTTTCTGCCCTGGAGAAGGCTGCTGGGTGATGGAGAGGGCTTTGGTGTGCCTGGGGATGGGGCTGAGATTCAGACCCACTGCTATCCATCGTTGGGATTTCTGGGTGACTTGAGCTCGTTCGGAGCAAACACTGCAAACTGAATTAATGTTTTAATTATCTCGGCCTCTTCCCCAAAGGCTGTTCTCTTTGTTTTTAATTTTGGAAAGTTCTCATATGCAATCTCGCTCTTCTCCTCCTCCTGTCGTGTGTACCGTGCAGCTCACCCTAGGAAGCGAGCCGAAGGTGTGGATGCTTTCCCTGGCATAAAACACGAACCGCTGCCGGGGGCTGCGGAGCTGCTCCCGCAGAGCAGGCGGGTAGCTCGGGCACTGATCCCACCGGGGCTCCTGCTGCAGCCTCCGCACGCCAAAACAGGCGAGTTTCTTGGCCCAGGCTTTCAGAAGAGGCGTTGGGTAATGAGATGGGGAGCTCCTGCATTGTGGATCTCCTAAAGCAGCTTCTCCCAGGGGTGCAGGTGGTGGAAGAGAGCGTGATGCTTTAACCTGAGCATCTTGAAGGTGTTACCAGCTACTTTCACAAGGGTGGACCTTTGTATGCATTAGACCTGTAACTGCGCAGGGTGAGGGTGCTGCTGGGGTGCTCTGTGACCTGGGGAATGGCATGCAGGGTGCAGAGCATGGGGGGCAATTCCTGGGGCTGGTGAACACTGTCACTTCTGCACCGAAGTGAGGAGGGGCGTCAGTTCTCAGCAGCACTGTGCTTCCTCTGCTGGGGAGGGACATGGACAGGGGAGAGGGCTCTGGGGCACTGCTGCTTGTTTCTCTGTGCCTGGAAGAGGGGGAGGAAGGAAAGCACGTGTGCGTACATGTATGTGTGATACTCCAGCCCTGTCATCTTCAGAGGAGTATTCTACCTGCAGTGCCAGTGCAGGAGAGCTGGGGTGAGGTGATGAGAAGAAAGGTGGAAGCTGCTCTGTTGGATCCAATAAGTATTTTATTAATAAAAGGCTTATGCTGTGATTGGAGCGCCCTGCAGCAGGAGCAGTGTCGTGTCAAAGTGAGGATTTAAATGTTTTAAAAAAAACCCAAGATGGACAGATATGAGAGAGCAACTTATGGTGTTTTCATCTCATTCTGTTATTTATCAGTTCCCTTAATAATTCAGTCTGGTGTTTTTTGGTGGTGTGGTTTTTTTTTTTTTTTTTTTCCAACATTAGAGGAGACCAGACTTGGCAAATAAGTGAAATGTGGCTCCTGGAGCTACACAGTAAGCACTTGAGACTTTACAGTTCTCCCTTCTAGGTGATATTGGATTCTTGCTATTAGAAAACAAGTACCCTGCAGCAGGAACTGATCACCCTGTCTCATGTTCTTGTAGCACATTGATATTAATGTTGCTTTATGGGATTGCAAAATGCTTACATCTGCCCAGGTGAAGCTGCTTTGCTGTGGTGATCTAACTTGCACTGGCATGGTGTGGTGGGAAGGACTCTTGGTTCACAAGTGCAAATGGAGATCTCATCTGCATGGTGATATTCGGGTGTGTAAAATGAGGATTGAGGGAGATCTTTGAGTGTCGACCTTCACATCCCTTGCCTTGACATGGGGGTCCTCTGACTGAAGCTGGACTGAGTGGATGTAGTCAACAGAAATAGGTGCTACCCGCGTGATGCTGGCACCTTCGTGCATGTCCTGCACCGCCGCCGTTAAATCACTGGGGCTGCCAGCAGCTATGGCTGTGCATCACTGGGAGGAGAAGACAAATAACCTCCCTCGGGCTGTGCGTGGTTCCCAGCACAATATATAAAAGCTGTCTTGAGGAGTGTTTAATGTGTTTCCAAAGGGCTGGGGTGTATGGGTGGCTTGAAAAGGTCTTCTTGCATGCTGGTTGCATTAGATGTCTTGGATTTTAGCTCCTCTTCTTCCCTTTTTTTTTGGGACTCTAGTTTTGTGGATTCAAGGGTTGAATGCTGCAGGCTCTGGGCTGCTCTATCTTGCTGTTTCCTCCAGCAAAGGAGATGCAAACATTGCATTGGCATATAGAAACATGTAAAAAATTTTGATTTGTGATTAAAAAAAAAAAGATATGAAAACCATCAGTTCTTCTTGTATTTGCATTTTTAGGTCTGTCTCTGCTTTCAGAAAATTCTGGGCCAAAGAGGGAGAGGAGGGAGGGCTGGAAGGGCCTTGTGGTGCAGTCCTGTTTTGGCTGGGGATCAGTTTATTCTGGTGGCCTCTCAGTGATGCTTGGTGTGGTTGAGGATGCTCTTGCCTCTATTTTGTCATCTTGATGGCAAACAACTGCACTTCTTCCCATCTTTTCTCCAAACTCATGGTTTTCTAGATCATGCTTGTTTTCTGCACTCTTCAGTAAATCAGCATCTTCCTTGGTATGTGTTTTTTCCCTGAGGCCTCTGTGGCTGGGGTTGCTTTGGGGATTGTCACACACTGCAGGATTGCATCTCTGTAGCAGGGTGCATGAGGCTGGGCCAGCCCTTCCTCCTGAGTAAGCTGAATTTTCCCTGATTTCCTGTCTCCAGGCCCTAGGGTTTTCAAAAATTACCTAAACATCATTAGTTTTGCAGGATCCCTCAGGCACACAGCAGTGGATTGGGATGGCAGCCTGTCCCTGGCTCTGTGGGGTGGGGGACCTGGGAGCTGAGCTTTGGTCGGAGCATCCCTGCACTGGGGCTGGACCGGTTCGGATGCTGCAGCTGGGGTGGAGCAGGGTGGTGGGTGGCACCACTGTGACCCTCTCCCAGCCTGGGATGGTGCACGCCGGTGGGGATGGGTGGGCGAGATGCATGGAGAAGCCCTGTGAGGAAGAGGAGGGAGAGCTTGCTCCAGCCAAACCGCTGCAGCTCGGCCACCCACTCGTGCGTGCCTGTGCTGCTGGGGGGCCGTCTCCCTCCCCGGTGCGGGACGGGGTGTTAGTCATACGCCGGTGGTGTTAGTCACGTCGGGAAGCGCGCCGGGGCCAAGGTGATGACGCCCGTGTGAGCTTGGAGAGTCATAGGTAGAGCCTATTTTTAACAAGGATAGCTTTGGATCCAGAGGGGATTTATCGGTCCCCGTGTGGCAGCTGGCACAAGGTCCCAGGAAGCCCTGATGGTCGGATGAGCCATGGCAGGAGCTGCAGGAGACGTGGGTGGTGCAGCACGAGGTGAGCATCTGTGGGCTTTCCTCTCCTGCACCCCGTGAGTGTGCCAGGGCCATGCTGCAGCCTTGAGGCCGGCTGGGGCGAGGGGCTTGCTGCCCAAGGCATTCCTGAATGGAAAACATAGCTGGGTTGGAGCTGACCTGGGGATGCTGAGGAGCATCAGTAGCTCCATACCGGTTTGGCTGGTGGGTTTGAGCCCCTTGTTCACTGCCATGCACTGCTGTGACCGGGTGCTTGGCATGGGAGTGGGTCTGAGCCCTGTGCATCCCTGCACATCACCTTGAGGGCATGCAGCGGTCCCCGGGGTGAAGCACAGCAGCAAGGATGGGTGAAATCCAGCCAGGTCCTGCTGGGTTTAGGGTAATCCC
Source organism: Haliaeetus leucocephalus (assembly GCF_000737465.1). Lineage (NCBI taxonomy): Eukaryota > Metazoa > Chordata > Aves > Accipitriformes > Accipitridae > Haliaeetus > Haliaeetus leucocephalus. Next base: position 405,527 of record NW_010973166.1, on the reverse strand, counting down.
TTGTCCCTCCTGCCAGCCCTGGGTAAGTCCCTTTAGGTGATGGCCTGGTGGCTGCACTCTTGCCACTCTCCCCAGGCAGCATGGGGCTGGCCCGTGTTCCTGCGACCTGCTTGGACCTGAGGATGAAGGTACAGGTTTTACTTCTTAAGTAACAAGCTGCTGAAGTGGATGCTGAATATGAAAGCAGCAGCAAGAGACCATGGTTAGTGTCCTTTCGAAAGGAAACACAATAGCAATCGGTTATGGAAGGTGTTTTTTTTTATTTTCCCTTCTTCCTTTTGACTTAATAATTTGGCATTTGCAGTGCGGGGAGCTTCTGGGAGATGACATGAAGCTTCTTCTACTATGGTGGGGTTTTTTTCCCCTCGCTACAGTAGCTTTAGAAATTTATCATCACTGCTCTGGTTTTGGGCTTTTTTTTTTCCCCTGGCATATGGAACTAGCAAGCTTGGAATAAATGTGATCCGTTAGCCGTTTCATGCAGGCTGTACATACATGGTGCTCCATGTCTTGCAGCAGACTGGGATTTTTAGAAATGCTCTGTATTGGCCTCACGTTAAAGCTCCTGTGGGCTGCGGAGAGCACCCGAGCCTCTTTAGAGGATGCATTGCTTGGTGTGTAGCATCCTTGGTCAAAACCTACTTGGGGGGTTAGGCTGTGCAGTGGGGTCTGTGCCCATAGCACTGCTTCCTGGGCTCCAGATGTGCTGGGCCACATCTGGACCAAGCAGCCCACCATAGCCATGCGCTTAGCGCTGTGGTCCTCATCCAAATCGCTTGCTTTGATCTTCAAATGGGATGGGAAAGCCTGTAGGTGAAAGAAACTTGACCCAGAGACATTGGCTCAGCTCCCAGCCATTTGCTGGGCAGTGTGGGAGACCCCCAGCTCTTGGCAGCAGGGTGAGTGCCTGGGCTTGCTCTTGGAGCCACACCAGGCTACAGGTGATTCAACACTTTGGCTGGCAAGAGCCTAAAAACACTGTGGACTATTCTTGCCTCCAAGAAGTTTCTTCAGAGGGGTAACTTGAGTGCTGAGGCTGTGCTGAGTCTTGTGTCTAGAAGTCCCTCGGTGGCTGTGTGTGATCTGCAGCCAACCTTGCGTCCCCAGCACCACAGGGATGCTGCCTGCTTGGAAAGTTCTCCACAGATGGCTCGACGATTTCTTTGTGCACTCGCTTGTGTTAACAAGCTTCGCTGCTGAATTTCTGAGGCCAGGTTTTCTGTGCAAAATAAAAATGAGCATGGTGGAAATGAGCCACAGGGGTGAGCAGGGAGGGGTAGCTCGGGGAGGGGTGTGGGTGCTCCAGCAGCCTGACCCGCAGTCAGCGTTGGGTGACGCAGGGTGTCTCGGAAGGCGCAGGAAGGGGGAATACTGGCAGCGCTGCAGATGTGTATCGCCAGCGAGTGGCTCGTCTTGCACGGGGCGAGATGCAGTCTGTGTGTGCAAGGATGGGGAAATGTCCCGAGGGTGTGTGGGATGTGCCTGGGAGGCGGCTCCTTCGTGGGGAGTCTGTGCTGGTCTGTACTCGGCCACAAAAGGGGATGGCCCACCTGTAGGAGTAGTTTTGGCTTGAAGGTGCTCAGCGTTTTGTCTCAAGTGTGTTTTTGGAGAAGGGATGGGGCAAGTTTATGTCTTGGTGTCCAACTGCTGCCTCCTCAATGAGGGATTGTGTCCTAACACAGGAAGGGCAGGGGAAGAGGCAACAGCAAAGAGCTGGACACAAAAACCTTCCTCCCCGTCAGAGTGCTAGAGTTGTTTCACCTGGAGGCTTTAGGTGAGAAAAAGGACCAGGACAGACCAGTTGTCTTCACCTATTTTCCTGGACCCCAGTGAAGACTATGACTTGAGCATCACTTGCAGAGGGGTGACAAGCTGAGTGTTGTGTGCTGAGCGTGGTGGTGCTGGATAGCTGTGGGCCAGAGCCTGTGAGCCACTCTTGGAGCCGGGGGAGGCCAGAAGCTTGGTCCTGGCAGGCACTGCTTTAGGGGAAGCCTCGGTTTTGCTGGAGGGCCCAGGTCCCAACTGCAGTGCTGACCCCTGTGGAGGATACACTGGGTGCTCTCTGAGACGGAGGATCCCATCTGGATGCTCACAGGCTTTAAGCATCTTCTGTTTTCAGCTAGGGACTGTAATAACTTGGTGGCCTTGTTTGCAGGGGCTGTCTGACCTGTTGTGCTCAGAGGGAATGGTGTAAAACCCAAGGAAGCACGAATGTTGTATTCCCAGATGGGGATTCTGTGCTACTGTGTAGTGTGATGGGGTTTTAATACAGCCCCAGAAAGACCAACAGGCACTGGAAGAAGGCTGGAGCCCTTTGAAGCAGTTCTGTTGGCAGCTAACACAAAAAAGGTTTAAACCAAGAAAATGACTTGGCCTAAATTCTAAATGTTGTATGGGAGTCGTGTGTCAGCTCCAGCCTGGGAAGGGTGGATGTGTCAGCGTGGAACCCTCCTGGGAGGGATGAATTTTCATTGCTGCCACTTGGAGGGATGGAGACAGGGGGCTGGGGACCATGAAGGATGATTTCCTGGATTGCTCCAGCTTGCTCAAATGTCTTGCCGGTGCTCTGAAGCCTGCTGGCAGACGGTGGATGGCTGGCATGGGAAAATCAATGGCAAACTATTTAGGAAGGAGCGAGTGGGCAATAGGAGAGAAGGGGGAGTGATGCTGCTAGAAATAGCGCTGTCTGTTTCCGAGTTGCCGAGGCTCTGAAAGCAAATGGTCTCCGCTGGTGTCCAGCATGAGGGTGCACGGGGAGCTGGTGGTGAGGGGGAGCAGTGCCGAATTACATGGCAGCACCGGACGGCCGTGCCGTGCCGGAGGAGAAACCCCCAGGCGGCTGCAGGCTGAGTGACATATGCCAGCAGTCTCGCGCTGCTGGTCCTCAGCCATCCTCGAGATGTCTAAAAATTACAGATGGCAGTTTCCTAGTGTAAAAAGAGCTGCGTGCCGCCCGTGGAAGAGCCTTGTCTGCCATCCTGGAGACAAGAGAGGGATGGATGGGGGGGCCACTGATTAGCAGCCGCTTGCGTGCTGTTGCAACGTGATTGCTGATGTTTGCAAATATGGTAAAGTCCAAGCTCCAAGCACACACGCTGCTGTAAAAGGGCCAATTTCATAATAGAGTTATGAGCTAATTCAGCTGTTGGGCATCGTTTCAGTAGGGAGATGGGGCTGACAAGTGAAGCAGTCAGCTTGGGGCAGAGCAAAGCTACTTCTAGCTCTGTGCCTGGCCTGGCTGCTCAGCCAGGACTGCAGAGGATGCTGGGCTGGACTGGTGTGCATCTTAAGAAACAGAAGGAATGGTGTAAGAAATAGGATGTACATTGCTCTTTCCCTGCTGGACCTTCCCAGGCTCTGGCTATTGGCAGCGCAGAGCTTGGCAATTGCAGCTAGGATGTTATTCCTGGCTGTGCCTGCCCTTCTCTCCTCTACAAATTAGTCTCGTCCTTATTTTGAGCTCATTTGCACCGCGCTTAAGGGTCCCACAAAGCGGCTATCTGGCGGGAAGGTTGCTTTGGTGTAAATTATTCCCAGTAATGTGCTTCAGAGGGATGAACCAGCAGCGATGAAATAATGCCACAAATAAAGAGAAGGGAAGGCAATTGCAGTATTAACAGCCCGATGCCAGCAATTGTAGCAATCGTAAAAGAAGGGAAAGCAGAGCTGGATGAGCTCTTGTCGAAAGAAGAAACATTTTGAGGGGGAGAGGGAGCCTGACGATAAGGCGGTGGTTTTGATCCCAAAGGGAGGTGCTAGAATTGCTGGTGCTAAGGAAGCAAGGCAGACTGTGGGTGATAAGCACCGTTGTTGCCGAGGTTTGAAGGGAGAATTGGCACCAGGGTGGGGGGCAAAGCTGAATTGCTGGAGAGGGAGGAGGCTACCGACGGTGGCTGGGGTCCAGCTGGGCATATCTGAAAAAACAGCGCCTAAAAAAGTGTCGTGCTCTGTGCCTGTCCTCTTGGCTGGGTGGTTTCCAGAAGCACTAATCTTTCACTTGGCACCTTAGCGAAGCAGTTGGGCTGGGTTTAGCCCATAGCTTCCCTCTGGGTCCGGGAGCGTGGCTGCCTTTAGGAGCCGTCAGGAAGCACCCAGGCTTTCTGGAGGGATTTGGTGGTGTCCCCTGAGGAGGAGAGGGGCCCTTGGGACCTCCTGGGGGTGTATGCATGGGGTGGGAGGTGAGGACTGGGCGCTTGCTGAGCCAGGTTATTAGTCCTGGTGGAAAAAGCAGGATTGCTGAACTGTTCTTTTTAGCTCCCCACAAATATGTATTTGTTTTCCTCCCATCTCCCATACTGTAGGAGACTGGGGAGAAACTGGGCTTGGGGAATGAGCTCTGGGTGTGTGTGGTAGCTTGGAGTGGCTGAGGATGGCAGGGACAGGTGAGGATGAGGAAGGACAGGGGCTGGTCTAGGCTTTTGCCCCTGAGCAGCTGAGTGTCCTGGGACATGCTTTCCTACACAGCAGGGAAGCTGGTTGCTTGCTAAAGGGTCCTCAAGGCCTGGTATGTGCATCTGTTATGCAGACAGGCAAGAAATGCCTTTTTATTGTCCATTTATCCTGACCCAGATCAAGCCAGGATAAGGTAAAATGCAAATCAGCTTGGTTCTCTGCAGTGTGCAAGGTAAATGGGGAAGGGTTACAGAAGACCTGGGTGAAGGAGCAGAAGGAAAACCTGCCTTTCCTCCTCTGAGGTTGAATCAGGAAGGTCTTGCTCTGTTTACCCAGCCATTCAGGGTCTGCCCTGTCCTTGTCCTTACAGCTGGAGCTGCTGGTCAGGACCTTGCAGCGGAGGATGCATAGCATGCTTTCTTCTCCTAGTCTTCAGCATGGCAGGATGGACTTATTCTCTATCCCCTTCCCTTCTTCACTGTGCAATTTGTGCAAGAGACTTTTTTTTTTTTTGCACAAACAATAAGACCTTTTCAGTGAGTCTTTGTATATAATGAGAACAAAAGTCAAAGAAGAATAAAGCCTGCCGTCGCTCACCTTTAAAGCATCCCTTTGTTTTAACCTCTCAAGGGTGCTGTGACTTCTTGTGCCGGGAATCTGATGTTTGCATGATCGTATAATTGCCTTTGCAGGTCTATTAAGTAATGACACACATTGTGGTTTGTGAGTCACCTTAGCCAAGGCACTGTTGGAAATGAGAACTTTTCCCTGGCTCTGCCAGGTTAAACAAGAATTTTGTTGTTGTTTTTGTTAAGTTTCCTGGCTGGAGGGAAGAAGGGCAGTCCAAAAGAACTAATGCTGAGGCCGGTGGAGGTGAAATGCAAGAAGGGAACCCAGAAGGCTGGCCTGACAGATGGCCATGGGAAGCTGTCTTGCGATGCTGTAGTCCGAGCTGTCCGTGTGTCCTTCCTGCCCCATCCCAGCAGGTGGTTCCTAGCTAAGCCAGACATTTCTGGAAAAGCCGTAAGCTGTAGCATGAAGCCAGAATCAGGGCATATGCTGGCAATTCCCGGGATGCATTAGGTGCCATTCAAACCCCTGACCACCCTCTGGGAAGCCCTGACCAAGCAGCTCCTGGGTCTCATGGTCCATTTTGAGACCACATGTGTTCAGCCTGCCTTGACATGGGGGATCAAACTTTTCCTGGGGCAGCGCTCAGGAGGCCTGGATGCCTCACGGCTCCCTGTTTTTCCTTCTGTATTTACGTCAAATCCTCTTTGCATCTGTGGTTTCAAGCTGACCTGGGTTTCTGATCTCCTACATCAAAGGCAATGCCCTGTTCTCAGCCCCTTCCTGTGTGCTGCCTCATTTTGGGTGCCCCAGAGCCAGGAGCAAGGGCTGGGCTGTCTTCTGCCAGCAGTGTTTCCCAGAGATGGGTCTATTTAGTTTTTAAAGCCTTTTCTTTCTCTGTTGCACAGCAACTTCTAACACACCCTGGCTTATGTTGGCAGCTCTTGCTCCCCTCTATACCTTGGCAATTCTTGCAGCTGCTTTTGGGCTGAGAGTGGTGGAGACTGATGCCGAACCCCGATATTGCTTGGGGTCACTTGTCGTCTTTGAAATGAGCTAACTTAGGCTGAGGGATGTGGAGACGCTGTTCTCCTCATGTCCACAGCTGGGTGAGGGGATGGTTTTGAGGCCTGTGAGCTCAGGGCTGTTTCCATGCTTGCACTTTATGTTGGCATTGGCTGTCTGCCCTGCATTGCAGGAATGACAGGCAGCCCGGGAGGATCATTGTGCCTTTCCGAGGAAAACCTCCTTGCGGTGGGAGCCAGAGGCAGGAGGGTAGCGTGGCCCCAAAGAGGCAACAACCTGTGCTCTTGTGCAGGAGCAGAGTTATATTCCTGGAGGGTGGCCCGGTGATCACAGCTGGAAATTATCTTAAGAAGTCCTGGCTCTGCCCTTCTTTGGAAAGCAAACTCCTAAGGGCATGCTCTCTGGCTATGTGTACGTATAGCTCCAAGCACTGCTGGTTTCTAGGTGCTGCTGTTGCATAGATCACAGCTTGCTCTCCTGTCCCCAATTATTTCTATTGCCAGGCTTGGTCCCATGCTGTTTGCAGAGCAGCAGTGCTGTGCCAGGCGAGCCTAGAGTTTGGAGCTCGCTTGCCTGCTGGAGTGATACCTCTCCCCTTGGCCCTGCTCGAGGGAAGAGCTTGTACAAGGCAGGGAAATGCCAAGCTGTGCCAGGCATCGTCCAGCGTTCCCCATCTCTGCCCACAGCTGATAGCATGCGTGCTTTCAGTTCTGTCTGTGTGTGTTTTCTCTGGGGAGAACTGGGATGCTGGTGGGGGTCGGCGCTGGTGTGGAGCTGGTATCGGTGGTGGCAGGTTGCAGGCCTGATGGGCATGGGATGAGGGGTGCCTTGCCTTGAGATGCAGAAACATCTGCCTGTCTGGCACTGACGGGCGCGGGAAGAGGTGAGATGGTCTCAAAGGAGATGCTGGAAGAAATTTGGTCATCGGGTTGTCTGTCAGTATGGGTGTTCCCAAGCATGCCTGGTGCTACCCCATCACTGAAATCCCTACATCGGGCCAGTCAGAGCCCTGTCTCTCACTGCCACCCCAGCAGCATCATGCCTGCTGCTGGCTGTGCCCTGAAAGCATCCTCAGGGCTGGGGCTTGCTGCCTGCAGCCGGCCCTGGAGCTGGGGGTCCTGCTCCCCTGGCAGTGTCTGGGTCTCCTATCTTTCTGTGCCAGAGATGGAGGGCTGATTTCTTTGACATACATTTATATAAATAATAGTGGGGTTGTTTAACAGTTGCTCTTAAAGGAGAGATGAGATAATTTCATGTTTTGATATTCTTAAGGCTGATTCCCCTGGGAGCGATGCTCTGCAGGAGGACTCCCTTACCCAGGGGCTGTGCTACCCCACTGCTGGCAAGGGCAGAGCCCTTGCACCCACCACAGGCTCGCTGGCCTTTGAGATGCCTCCTAGTTGGGACAGGGTCTGAGCAGCAGCCTGGCCCCATCCAGGCTCAGTGCAGCTTTTCCCAGGAAGCGGGCTCTGCTGCTGGAGCATCATGCCAGCTGTGAAAACCCTGGTGTGGCAGAACAAAAGCTGTTTACCAGATAAAAGTTTGTCTGATGTCTGGTACTGGAGCATCTCCTGGCCTGAAGCAGCCCCTGGGTATTCAGAGCTGTGCTCTTTCCTCCATCTGATCTTTGCAGTCATTCCTGGGGTCTTTGTTGTAGTGTCTTGGCACAGTGAACACCCAAAACCAGTTTATTATACATGAATGGGTGATGAGAAATGAATGTTTCTTGAGAAATGAGCCAAGTGGCCCAGCTTTGATTGCACCATGTCTCTCTGCCCCAAGCACACTGGTGTGTGCGGTGCTGCTTTCCCCTGGCTCTCCTGTACTGGGATGTTTGACCTGGTTCTTTCACCCGCACCTTTTGCTGAGCGTAGGAACAGGTCTGTGCAAGGAGCCCTTGCCTGGAAATATCACTTCTTTTCTTTCCTTCCTACTTTGCTTAAGTCTCTCTGTTACTGGTGTCGTACAAAGCTCCCAAGCACAGGATGCAGCACTGGCTCTTGCTGGGTACCAGGTGCACACCGGGGATGCTGGGACCAGCTCTTCCCAGCAGACCTGCTGCAAACCTGCCGGTGGTGGGGGCTATGGGAGGGGGGTTTAATCCAGCAAACTTTTCCCCAGTAACAAATGACATGACTAAAAACAGCTCACCCTCGCCAGCTGGCTCCCGCAGCCACTGTGCCGCACAGACCCAGCCGCCGCATTCGGTGCAAGACGGAGGAGCCGGAGGAGTGTGTGTGTGGGGGGGTCCGGAGCCAGCCTGAGCAGGGCTCGCCCACCATGGCATCCGTGCCGCTGCGAGGGGAAGTGCATGTGATGGGAGAGGAAAAGGCCATGAGGATGAATCAGTTGATCTTGCAGCCCATCTGTCTCTGTTTGCAGGGGCCCCACGCTGAATTTCTTCCTAGCGCTCTGAGGTTTAGTGCTCTGCTTAGCTGCACTGCGTGAGCTCTACTTCTCCCCTTGAGCAGGGACTAATAATTAGCAGCATGGGGTAAGCACGGCTCAGCAGAGAGGGGCAGATGGCACTTGATTGTCCTGGAAACCAAGTGGCCTCCATGGCCCAGGAGAGGCAGGTTAGCAAGCCAGAGGGAAGGGGTGGCAGGGGATGGATTTGGAGCATCCCTGTGCCCCAGGAAGGATGGAGCAAGGCTGAGATGTCTGAGCATGTGAGTTCCCAGGGAGACCAGCCAAGCTCAGGGAAGAGATATCCTGTGTGGGCTGGTGGAGTGGAGAAACCCTGCCTGGCTCAGTCTGTCCCCGAGATGCTTGGGGGCAGCATCCTAGATGCTCTCCTACATACGTACACATCTTCCAGAGGGGTTTGCTCTTGTCTCTTGTGCTCTCTCCTTGCTCATTCAGGAGAGAGGAGGGACACTTGCTCACAAGGGCAAGCAGGAGCATCAGAGCAGCTTCTTGCTCTGATGCTGCTGTTGAAATCATCCCCCAAATCCCCAGGGAAGCCTGCTGGGCTGATGGACCATGGTCAGAGGACTCTGGCAGGTTAGCCACTTGTTGTGCACAAAACAGCCAGGGTTTGTCCATCCTGGGCTGAGGCCTCGTGTCCTCTCCAGGAAGATGTCTGCCTCCCTGCTCACCCAGGGCTCACGGCAGCGCTGGAGCTCAGCGCTGCGGTGCTGGACCCTTGTGCTGCTGGGGGAAGATCAGCCCCCACCAGCCAGCACAGCATTAAGCCTTTCTGCTTTAACTCTGGGGGTTTTGGTGAAGGTTATTCAGATAATGGAAGCAAAGAGCTCACCCAGTGCCTTAAGTGCTGAGTGTAGTTATTATGGTAATACATGGTTACTTGGTTAAAGACTTGATTGCTGCTGTTGTAACACAAACACATACACAGAGAAAACCCCTAAAAGGAATTTCCTCTTTGTAGGTCAGTGGTGCTGCTGGGAACCTGCTTCTCACTGCAGCTCTTTATTAGTTAATCAGCTGCTAGAAGGAAAAAATGAAGTATGGTGTGAGATTCCAGGGTCTCCTGCCTGCAGAGGCCATGTTCCCCAGCTGTGGCATGCAGTTTGGGTTGAGATAACGGGGTCGAGCCACTTGGCAACGTGTGGTCCTCTCTTGAGGATGCTGCAGAGGACCTGTGTGTGTCTCTTCTTCCATCACTTGTCCTCTGGTGCAGAGGTCTTGAAAAGGCTGTTCTTGGTGGTTTGTGGGGTGGGACGCTGCCCTGGGTTGTGTCCCATTTCAACACAGGTTGACGTACAGGCTAAGGGGCAAGAGTTGCTCACTGCGCTGTCCCTGTTTGGCTGTGGCAATCCCACCGTGGGAGGGGATGGATGGATGCTGGGTGTGATCTCTCTAATGAGATCCCCATTAGGCAGGGTTGAGCTCTGGCTGTGCATCGTCACAGCTGGGTGGTCCATGTCCTCAGCTGTCCCTGAGGTTGTGCTGGGAGCATCGTGCTGCTCCCAGCCACTGTGCAGGTGAAAGCACAAGTGCCAGTGCTTTCACAGCTGAATATCCACACTCTAATTGAGTTTGACTGCTCCCAGCACCCTGTGGCCATGGTTTTATCTAGATGACTTCTCTGCTTCCAGAGCAAACAGTAAATTTCCTGACTCTTATTACTTTTAGACTGATATTTGGGAGGTAAGAGCCTCTAGAAACTTCATTTTCTGGTATTGAAAGCCTGCTGTGTGTCACAACAGCAGCTGTTCCTTGGCTCTCCTGTATCAAATGCAGCCAAATGCACTGTTTCTGTGCAGTGATGTCCTCTGCTTTTGGTGCAGTTGGGTGATCAGGGGGCAGTGGGGGCTGCCTGGAGCCACGTGCGGCTCTGTGCCATGCGCTCGTCACATCCCGGCCGTGCAACCGGGGATATGGACAGTGAGCATCAGCCAGAGTCACCCATGGGAAACCATGTGTGGTTCTATGGTGGGGTCAGATAGGTGGATACACTGTTTTCTTTTGCTTTTTTAAATGATTATTTATTGTCATTAACAGAGCTGCAAAGCCATCTTCTGCCCAGTTGTTAACAGGGAGCTGTGTGGCAAACCTGGGTTTATTCCTATGCAAAGGCTGATTTGCAGCTGGAAGCGTTCAGGGGCACCGATACACACCTGAGTTGTATGTTATTAAGCAAACCTGGTGTGGAGGCAGGGCTGCCTTCCAGCTCTGTGGTCCTGGCTCCAGCCGTGGCCTGTTCCTGGCACGTACCGAGCTGTGGGTTTCCAACGGGATCAGAAAATAACTTCGTGTTTGCAAAACCGGCCACGTGTTGGCTTGCCCTAGGTCTGCCTTTCGTGGGAGGCAGGGCTGGTGTTTAATTTGGCGTCTGCTGTTTACATGAACAAATGTGGTGTTTTTCGCACTAATTCAGATTTTGTGTAAAAATAAAGTGGGTTTGTTTTCGGTGTAAGGGGGGGACCAAAGGCTAAAAGATGGGCAGATGCCCTGGTGTCAGATGCTTCATACGTGGCGCGTGCCATCCCGCGAGCACCCTCGTTAGCGCGTAGCCTCATCAGCTTTCCTTAACAAAATGTTCTGGCATCCTCCCTTCTCTGCTTGTCACTTCTCCGGAGGGAACGTGGCTTGTTCTGCTGGCAGCGTGAGCCCTGTTTGCTTAGGCAGAGACAGAGCTAATTATTTCTATTTATTTCCTCAAACTTTCTCAGTGTTTCATTTGAGGGCTCTGCTTGAGCTTTTTCACTTATCTCCAAGCCTGGGAGTCACCGGTGTCCCTGGAGCAAGCCTGGTGGGAGATGCATTGGTAGGCATCAGGAGAGCTGGTGTCTGTGTGGATGCCGGACCTGCCCTCGGGACGTGTCCTCGTTTGCTCTTAGCTAATTGTCCTCAGGGCTCTGCTTGCAGCCACGCCATGGCTGAAACCTGGAGGGCTCATGCTTGGTATCCAAGAAAGCGTCTCATCCTCCCCAAGGAAATGCTCAGGGAAGAAACAGGGCTGCAGAATGGTTGCTTGTTTGTTTGTTTTTTTTTTTTTTTTAAAATAAAACAACCCACCCCCCAAAAATCAATGCACACACCCCCCTGAAATACAAACCAAAAAAAAGCTCCCAAGCCCCCCAAAAAACCTGGCGTGGCTGGATGAGGAGTTAAACTTTAGCAGGGGAGGGTTGAAAATGAGCAAAGCAATATGAGAAGGAAAGATGTAGGTTAGGAAAACGAGAAATCGTAAAGGTACTGTTGTGGTTTAACCCCAGCCGGCAACTAAGCACCATGTGGCCGCTCGCTCACCTCCCTCGCAGTGGGATGGGGGAGAGAATCAGAAGGGTAAAAGCGAGAAAACTCGTGGGCTGAGAGAAGGACAGTTTAATAGGTAAAGCAAAAGCCGTGCACGCAAGCAAAGCAAAACGAGGAATTCATTCACCAGGTCCCGTTGGCAGGCAGGTGTTCAGCCATCTCCAGGAAAGCAAGGCTCCACGCATGAGGGTTACTTGGGGAAGACAAATGCCATCACTCCAAACGACCCCCCCCCTTCTTCCTCCTCCTCCCAGCTTTTTATGCAGAGCATGACATCATGTGGTCTGGAATATCCCTGGGGTCTGTTGGGGTCAGCTGTCCCAGTGTGTCCCCCCCAACTTCTTGTGTCCTGCCAGCCTCCTAGCTGGTGGGGTGGGGTGAGAAGCAGAAAAGACCTTGACTCTGTGTAAGCCCTGCTCAGCAAAAACTAAAACATCTTGGCATTATCAACACTGTTTTCAGCACAAATCCAAACTCTAGCCCCATACTAGCTAATATGAAGAAACTTAACTCTATCCCAGCCAAAACCAGCACATTCTTCACCCTTTATTCCATACCATTTACATCATGCCCAGGTCTCGCTATCCAATACATCCTCATTACCCACCCACTCCCCTTCCCATCCTTTGATATAATACACAGCTATCATTCTTTTAGTCTATGGACCACCCCTGTGAAATGTCTGTAAAATGTCCAGAAATGTTCCCTGAGTTCACTTAGTCTGTGACTTTGGGCTCTGTCTCTTATGGTGGTTACTCGGGGCAGGAGAGGCGGTGTGTTGTGGGGAGTTATTGGGCACCAAAGCCAGCTCGGGTCGGGTCGCTGCTGCACTTGCACTGCTTCTTGTAAGGGTTGTTCTTTCCTCCGTTGGTTCAGGTGGTTCCTGCTACAGTAGTTCCTATAACATGCAACTCAAATCATGGGTTACAACAAGGCTCTACAGAGGGATCTGGTCAGGCTGGATCGATGGGCTGAGGCCAATTGTATGAAGTTCAACAAGGCCAAGTGCTGGGTCCTGCACTTGGGTCACGGCAACCCCATGGAGCGCTACAGGCTTGGGGAAGAGTGGCTGGAAAGCTGCCCGGCAGAGAAAGACCTGGGGGTGCTGGTTGACAGCCGGCTGAATATGAGCCAGCAGTGTGCCCAGGTGGCCAAGAAGGCCAACGGCATCCTGGCCTGTATCAGAAATGGCGTGGCCAGCAGGAGCAGGGAGGTGGTTGTTCCCCTGTACTCGGCACTGGTGAGGCCGCACCTCGAGCCCCGTGTTCAGTTTTGGGCCCCTCACCACAAGACAGATATTGAGTTGCTGGAGCATGTCCAGAGAAGGGCAACCAAGTTGGTGAAGGGCCTGGAGCACAAGTCCTGTGAGGAACGGCTGAGGGAACTGGGGCTGTTTAGTCTAGAAAAGAGGAGGCTGAGGGGAGACCTTATCGCTCTCTACAACTACCTGAGGGAGTTGTAGTGAGGTGGGTGCTGGTCTCTTCTGTCAGGTGGCTGGAGATAGGACGAGAGGAAATGGCCTCAAGTTGAGGCAAGGGAGATTTAGGTTAGATATTAGGAAAAATTTCTGTACTGAGAGGGTTGTCAGGCATTGGAACAGGCTGCCCAGGGAAGTGATTGAGTCGCCATCCCTGGAGGTATTAAAAAAGCGAGTAGATGGGGTACTCCATAACATGGTTTAGTGGGCATGGTTGATGGTTGGACTCAATGATCTTGAAGGTCTTTTCCAACCTAAATGATTCTATGATTCTATAATTTAAGGGCATATCCATTACAGTCTCCATCCCTGGTCCCTTTGGGCCAAGTTATAAGGTTTCACATTTCAGTGAACTCCCCTTGCTCCTAGCCTGGCTAGCAACAAGGGGTTCCTGCTATAGTAATTCCCATAACATGCCACTCAAATCCCAGGTTACGGCAATTTAAAGGAAAAGCATAGGTTAGGAAAATGAGAAATTGTGAAGGTACGTAGGACTGGATTGAAAAAGTAAGTAATTAATGCCTTTAAAACAGTAAGTCACATGGGTAAGCAGAGTAGTGAAGTGAAGAATCTGTTTATAGCTTTCAGTGGGAGCAGCCAAACTCTTCTTATTGATGTGCTAATTAATTTACTGAGGCTCTTACTGGTAGTTGCCTTTTTCTTTCTGGAGAACTTGCCAAGGGGCAAGTAGCCCTTGGACCGGACAGGTTTAAATTTGGGGGCAACTTTAGACATTTCTTATTTGCAGCGCAGCACCACAGACCCGAAGAAGATGGGATGCTTCCCTGGCTGGGCCGTGCACCCCTTCCCCTGTGGTGTGGGGATGTCAGGCTGATTTGGGATAGCATGGGGGGCATGCTCTGTTTTGTCCTCTTTTGCTCTTGACTCCCCCCCCCCATATTTATTTTATTTTTGCTCCTGCTATGGTGATTTCCCAGCTTTTCTCCTGACTGCTGTTCTTGTCTCCCTGTTTGCTCTGGAGGAGTTCAGGTGTCTCCAAACAATGCGCTGGGAAGGGGTTAAGATGACTGATGTGCTCAATTTGCTGTATTATTGCTGTATTTTAGGGGGTTTAAATGCTCCTTTCCCTTGCTAGGTTGTTTCCCCCTGTGTCAGGGATGTAGTTAGGAAGGGAGTGACAACGTGGGTGTGAAGCACCGGCTGCCTTGCTCTTCTCTGTCATCCCCTCTTTCACCTCCATCATGGGCAAGCGCGGGGTGGTGGTGGGGGAATTTCATGGACTGCTGGAGCGAAGCCCTTCCTACAGCAATAATGTGCTGAATGGAGATTCTCCAACAGGAGAATAAAGCGTTTAACCACGACAAGGCTTTGGGTGTATTCTCAGACACAAGCATCTCCTGTCTGTAAAACGTCATCTATTTTGCTTAGCTGAAAAGCGTTGCTCAGCATGGTGTTTCTGGCAGCTTTCCTGCGCCTTTTGTTCCGATGTGCAGCTCCTGAGTCAAACCTGTGCTGATATTTCCACATCCAGCCTCCAAAGCTGCTGCCTGTCTCTGCCAAGTTGCCTGGCCATCATCCCACCAGTGTGGGGCTGGAGAGGGGTCATGGATGCTCCGGCCAGGGATGCTCCAGTGCTGTGCCCACCTGGGAGGCAGCGTGCGAGGGCACTGCACCATCTGCCGGCACGTGTGCCGCTTGCACGGCCCTTGCCTGCATGGGCAGCCGAGCGCGGGCAGCGCTTGGCATCGGCCGGCTTTTTGGCGAGTGCACAGCTGCCTGCTGGGCTGGGTGAGGAGGGCCGTGCTGGGGGTTACTGGGTTGTGCTCCTAGCTGAGCTGTGCCACGCTAGCCCTTTTTATTCCTCCCACCCCCCTGCAAAAGGAAAAAAAAAAACCTTAAAAGAGCAAAAAAAAAAAAAAAAAGGGCAAAAGCAGCGCAGCTGTGGTTTGATCCAGGTCTCCCTCTCCCGAGTCTCCTGTTTTCCCATCCATGAGACAGTGTGGGGGCTCATCGTGTTGTGGTCCAGCCGCGGGGAGCTGTGCTGCTCTGGGGACCCCTGGAAGGACTGGCTGCGGGGTCAGAGAGCTGCAGGTTCAAGAGGTGTAGGGCTGCCCAGACTGGGAAGGAGGAGGAAAGCGGCAATGCAGGAGGTGCTACCCTTTGCCCTAGGCTCGGGGGTCTAATGTTAGGAGCCCTGTGCCTGGTTTGAGAGGGTCTAGCTCAGCACACCCAGGACAAATGGGCTTTTCAGCTGGGGTGGGAGGGAGGGAACTGGGGAGTAAATGGAGCAAAGCCCTGAGCCTCCTCTCTCTGTCTTGTGCCCCTTCAGAGTGATGAGCTACAACAGCACCAAAGATGCTGGGATTCGGCACGTGCTCCGTCAGTGCCCCGGCGCCGGGCAGGGGGGCTGAGCTGGACCCTGCCTCTCCCCGCTATGTCCTGGCCCTGCCCGAAGAGGAGACGTGGCGCAAGCACCGGCTCGGTCTCATGCAAACCACCCAGTCCTGCAACTTGCTGGATCCTGAGAGCCTGGCCGAAGCCCTGGTCTCACGCGCCGCCAGCTTCGATGCCCTCTACGAGCCCCGGTCCCGGGATGCCGATGCCGGCACGGAGACGGGCAGCGCCTTCGATCTGGGGCTCGGCCAGTACGTCCCTGTGAGCCCGGACGTTATCAAGCGCCGGCGGGGCGGGCTGATCGAGCAGAGGGACATTATCAAGGCACACGAAGCGCACAAGATGCAGAGCACGCCGCAGGCGCGGAGGAAGGAGTGGGAGTAAGTACCGGAGAGCCCCCAGCCCAGGTGGGCAGCCGGGGGGAGCGGGAGCGTTCCCTGTTCTCCATGGGGCTGAGAGGGGGGCTGTGGGGTGTCATGGTGGTGTCACCCCTGCGGAGCAGCCAACACCAGCCGTGCTTGATCTCCTGGCACTCTTGAGCTGGGCTGCTTTTCCCCATCGCCTTTGTTTTCCAGGGAGGATTTTTAAAGGCAGGGAACAACTTGAAACACAGGGAATGAGATTCCCCCCCGCCCTCCCACCCTGGCAAACCTCTTCTGGGTCCTTTCCTCTCCCTGTCCTTTTAAAACTGGTGGTGGTCCTGCCTCCAGCACCTGGGGCCCTTGTGCAGCCCCTGTCTTGCCCTGGGACTCGGCACATCCCGCAGGTCCTGCAGGGCTTGGGCTGGTCTGAGCCGGCTGGACTGCGGTGTTTTTCTGATGGGGTGAGTTTGCGGGGTGCGTGCGAGAGATGGAGAGAGATAGTGGTGTGCCGTGTATGGGAGGTGAGCGTTTTGTTGGCCAAAGCGGTGGGAGATGCCTCTCTCAGCTCTGAGCTGGGTGGTGGCATCTGATGGGAATGGTGCAAAAAGGCCTCTGTGGATGAGGGAGTTCCCCAAATTGTGGGGCAGTTAGTGAGATGTAGAGGAAACTTGGAAATCCTCCGTCTTGGAAGTCTTCAAGATAGTTTCCCTTGGCTGCAGTGAGGCTTTTGGATGCATTTAGGGTTATTGCCTTCTGCTTTTACTGTGGCTTGAGCCCTGCTGTGAGGGGATTTGTATTTAATCCTAAAAGTGGCCAAGTCCCCCTGAATCAGAGCAAGCTGGAGGCGTTATTGAACTTGGGAAAACAGAAGAGAAGTGCTTGGCAGAGCTAGAACCCGCTCATTTTACTTATTATTTTCCTTTAATTAACTTCTTCCCATAGTTTGCCTTGGTGCTGTGAGAAAACCCCAGCTCCAAGTCCTGGATTATTCTCCCTCGCCCAGCATTCACTGTGCAACCAAGGCTGCAGCCACACGCTTCAGTCCTGCATTTAAATTACAAGGTTCCCCCTCTTGTGTCTACTCAGCAAAATTGCCTGGGATAAGCTGCTGCAGAACATCCTGCTCCAATATTGCCGGTCCAGAGCAGCTCCTTGCCTAATACAATCAATGTATTGTAAAACACCTGAAGGAGGTGGGAGCCCCTATATTAATTAGATGTGGTGTGTTGCTTTGGTGAGATCCAGGTCAGTGCTCTGCTCATTTGAAGCGGGTAGGGTTTCTTTGGGATGCTCTGCATGATAAAATTGCTTGTGATAATGCTGAGGCTGCTCCTGCCTTTTTTTTGGAGGGCAGCCCATCAGCGAGACTCGGTGCTCATCCCTTTGTGCCCAGGGAACCTCCTGGCCGGTGACTCAGGAAGCCCCGCGCAGGGGAAATAAATTGACATATGGGCTCGGCAAGTGCTCGGTGCCTTGTTATCTTTCGCAGCTCACCGGGGATGCCAGATGAATAAATCATGGCCGGGCAGGAAGCAGAGGGATGGCCTCGTTAATTGTCGGCTGGTGGAGCGAGTTCCTAGAACGGCTGCTCGCTAATTAACTGCCTGGATGACTACAGCTCTATTTTGTGGCAGGGAGATGAAGCCGGAGCCTTTCGTGCTCGTACCGCGCGGGATGTGCCCCTTTCGCCGCCTTTGGCTGCTTCATCTAGCAGTAACTCAAACACAAAGCCTAATATTTCTGTCTTTGAGGCAACGGGAATATGTAGACGGCTGTGCTGGCTGCTGCCATCACAACCTGTTAAACTGGGTATTTCCCCAGCCTGGTAGGGCCCAATCTTTGCATTTCCCAGCTCCTGGATGCCCGGTTTTGGCATTTCAACCCACTTTACAATGGTTTTGTGGGTGTGTGTGGGAAGTCATGTCTAAGGCAGGCGTCCCTGAGATTTAGGATGGGCTGCCCTCCATTTACCAGGCTCGTCACTGTCAGGGTCTGGCCATGGGGCTCTCTCCTTGCAGATGCCCAAGCCCGCAGCCCGGTAGCCACGTTGCAGGAGGTGGACAGGTTTGTGCTTTGCAGAAGTCGCCCGTGCCAGGGGGATGCCGGGCTCTGGCACCGATGGCAGAGCCCGTGGGCTTGGCAGACCTTGTGTCCCCCACCGAGGACCCCACTGCCCATCCTGGCCAGGTCCCTTCCCAGGGAGCCAGCGATCTCGGCACAAGCAGGCTGAGCCCCAGAGGGCTGGATCTGTGGCTCTCCAAAAGTTAGGTGCCCTGATACTCCTTTAGCCTGCAAACACCGCATGCCAGAGGCTCCTGCTTTAACATCAGACTCATAAACCAGTGATGTTTCCCCAAAAACTTTGCTAAAGCCCAGGCCGGTGTGCAGAGCCAGTAACCCTGTTACTGTGGATACTCTCTGGGACTAGATGGATAGCATGTGGGGGAGTAAAAGCAAATTAATTTCCTTATCTATGATTTTATTAGTAATAATGCAATTTCCCTGTGATTTAATTTTCAGAAGGGCCCATCTCCCATGCTTTGAATCGCCCTAGGGGCTTTTGCCTGGGAGGTCTGGCTCTGTCTCTCCTGGTGAGCAGTGGAGTCGCTCAAAATTTTCCCATGGCCCCAGCGTGGCGGTGGGCATTAGATGGAATATGGGGAACCTGGAAAATGGCTTTTCTGCGCAATTTTGAGCTGTGGCAGACCCAGGGGGATGGCTGGCTTGACCACGGGTCAGGGCAGGCCCAGAATAACTGCTTTTTAATCCCCCCCCCTTGTTGCCAAAACCCGATGAGTTAAGCCAGGGTGGTTCAGAGAGGTCTGCACCTCCTTCTTAAGGCTTCTGGGGAGTTTTTGGTTAAACATTGTGCTTCGAGTGCCATCTGTCTTGCACGAATTAACTCCGACATGCGTTTCAGCATCCGCCGCCTTGCTCAGGGCTCCAGGAGCAGCTCAGTAGCTGCTGGAGATCCCCTTGGGCTCCTGTTTGCCAGCGGTGGCTGGGGGGTGTGCAGTGGGGTGGGCACGGGGAAAGAGTGCTGCCTGTGCCTCTCCTCTGCCACATGAGAGACTTCTGCTCACCTGGAGCAGCTTTGTCTTTGCAGATGTGGTATTCCTGGTGTGCAGCCAGATGTTGTGCACAGCCGCTGTCATGCTGGGTTGATAGGGAAGAGAAGCAAAGACTTTTTCTTAGTCACCAGCATTAGCATTGGCAGGTCTGACCCTTACCAGGACTCCATCTCTGCTGCCTTTTGCCACTGAAAAAAACCCACAAGTGAAATGTGCTTGCCCCATAAGATGGAATAAGAATAGGAGGGGGAAAATGCTCTTTTCTCTGTTTTTTTTTCATGGGGAAACTGAGGCAGAGAGCAGAAAACACCATCTGCTAAGTGCATCTGGGGCAGTGGCTCTGTAGAAGGCTTAATTTTAAGGTGAAGGCTGCATGTGCCAGGCCACTTTCTTTTTGACTAAGGGAGTTACATGCAAGGCAGACACTAAAACCCATTTCCAGAGTCCTGTCTGGATGCCCTGCAGAGATATCTGCTGCACTTCAAGGCTTGCCATGCTGCTGCTGCGTGGAGTGGTTGTGGTTGAATTACCAGTGTCTTTGCCACATACTTGTGGCAGCATCATTTGGACGTCTGGCTGAGAGCTCAAAAGAAAAGTTCCTTGTCAAAATAAGCAAATGGGGAACTTCCTGTGGCTTCTCCAGGCTGAGTAGCTGCTTCTTTAGCTGATGGTAAGGACAGGTAGAGCCACCCAGGGAACACCCCAGAAAAGCCTCAAGCTGAGTTTGCAGCAAGCAGGACCCAAATCTGCCTTGCATGGCTTAAAACCACGCGTGCATGGATATTTGTTGAGTTTAGCTTGAGCAGTTTTGGGAATGCGAGGTGTGCTCTCATTTTGGAATGATATCTACAGCAAGGATGCATGGAAAAGCCTGATTCCCAGAGACTGGGCAGGGACCGTGGGAGCAGAGGAGACCAGAAGGAAAGCAGCTGGGCCTTGGTACAGTTTGGAGGTGATAGTGTGGAGGTGGGATGTTGTAACTCAGCACTGGAGTACCTGGGGCTCAAGGGTGATGGGCTGCAAGTTTCAGTGTCCTGTGGGAAGCGGTGCACTCTGCCCACAGTACAGGACAGTGCTCCTAAAGGATCATTAAAAGCGATCTCCTCTCTTGTAGCATCTTAGAGTTGATGGCTTTGATACTAGGAGGTTGCTAGATCTCTCTTGTGTGTTACGATCTGTAGTGAGATCTCCGTAGCCCATCTGGGATCCTGTGGTCCATGGAGCAGCAGGACAGGAGAGCTTTCTGCTGCTTGCTCAGATCCATAACTGCAACGCAGACCGTGGGGGGCCTTTTGGGCTGGAGCGTAACATTACTGCAGCTCTGCTTTCACGTGGTTTTATTGGAAGAAGTAAGAGAACAGAAGAAACTGTGAAAATGCACAGGGTGTTGCTAACAGATCTCAGGGGCTCTTTACAACTTGGCAGTCTCTGTCTGGTTATGTGCACATTCTGCATCCCAGATTACAAATGAAGATTACTTTTTTTATCCCCCCCCCCCCCCCGTCCACCTGGCCAACAGGGC
>NW_010973166.1:242401-385021 GCF_000737465.1 Haliaeetus leucocephalus | reverse complement strand
TTTTTTTTTTTTCCCCCCCCCCCCCCCAGTGCTGAATGAGACAAAGGCCCCCCTTGGTGTGTGCTGAGCTGCCAGTTCCATCACTGCTTCCCAGCATATTCCCCAGTGTGTCGCACCGTCTGGGTTTAACTGGCTGCAGTGATGGGGAGGGCAGGAGCGCGCGTGGGGCTGCACTGCCACTTGTTCCTCGGTGCTGGTGAGGCTGTCTGGGAAATATCGCTGGGCTGGGGCTGCTTTGGCAGTAGTGTGGCCCTGGCTGGACCAGTGCCCATCACCCTGGCCCTCCTCGGATCTGCAGGGAAGGGACAAGCCCCAGGATGGCTCTGAGTTACCGTCACTGATGCCGGTAGTGCTGCGGCACGGTTTTGGGAGAGGTGTTGGATGTAGTGGGTGTTGCTGCTGTGCTGTAAGCAGCAGCCTTGGTCTGTGCAGCAGCTCCTGCCCATCCAAGTGGGCTCCATGGGGGGCTGCTCGGTGCCGTCTTGCCCCAGCATGAGGCTGGGGGTGAGGGGCTGGAGGAAGGTGCTGGCTCTTGGCTGCAGCACTGACGTTGGGAGGGAGGGACCTATGAAATGGCAGCTCTTGCTCCCCCATAGGTGCTGCCAGGGAGGGAGAAGATGCCCCAGCATCCCCTCCTGGTCTTGGCTCTGGCACTAGTGTCCAGTGCCTGTCACCCCTCCTCATGCCTCCCTCCCTGAGCCTGCCCTGGGAGGTAGATGACTTTCCTCTTCCAACACCTCTGCAGTGTCAGTCGCTGTCAGGGGCAGCTTAGCCACGTCCTTCTCCACCGCGGGCTTCTGTTCAGACGTCTGCTGCCATGTGCCCGGGAGCCTGGGGAAGCTGGGCAGGAAGGTCAGGGCAGTGCAGGCAGCTGGCAGGAGCTGCGGGGGCTCTGCTGGTGAAAGCCTTGAGAAGTTGGTGACAGGCGAAGCCAGGCTCCTGTAGTGGGGAGCATCCTTCATGGAGATACACCCATGTTTCCTATGCAAGTCCTCTGCGACCCAGGGCAAAGAAATTAACCTCTCCGAGAGCCTAATGAGTGCCTCTCAGTTCAGATGACTCTCCCTGCTTCTGTTTTACTCTGCAAGAGTAGCAAGGCAGGTAATAGAAAGGGCTGTGGATGTGGTAAACCCGGGGGCACTGAAATACAGCTTTTATTATGGTAACTTGGCCTTGAGTAGCAGAGGAGCATCTCTCCTAGAAGTATCTGCCCAGGACCTCCCTGTGCTCTCCCCGCTTCCCTTCAGTCAGGACCAAAGTTTTGACGCATGGGGAGGAGATTTTTTTTCTGACCCGGGATGAACTCGAGTTCTGCTGAATGTCCTGGTGACAGCACAGAAATAGCAGTATCTTTCCCTGAACTGCCTCAAAGTCTGGGTTTCTGGCACAGCCCGCATGAAGAATTCCCTTTCTGAGTTAATTCAGGTGACTTTGCAAAGCCTCCCAAGGGCTGCCAGGAGGGTGGGCAGTTACGGTCGGTCCCAGCCTTCCTGCATGGCTGAAGCTGCTCTACCAGGGAGCTGGGCTGGTTAGGAGCTGGTTGCTGAACATGGAGGACAAGGCGGTTCCCGGCCTCACATTTTGTCACCGCATCCTGGCACGTCTTGTTCCTGCTTCCCTTGCTGGAGTCTCAGCTGCGGGCGTCGGGATGGTTCGTTAGTGCGTCTCGGGACTGCATTGAAGCCATGCACTGTGCTGAGGCTGGTCGTGCTTCCCAGGAACCAGTGTTTGATGAGAGCTTCCCCCTTGGTCTGGGGCTGGCCACAGCTCAGAAGCACAGAATTGCTGGGAGGCAGTGAGGTGGGAAAGTACCTCAAGCAGGGTCAGCTGGAGCAGGCTGCCCAGGACCACGTCCAGGCAGGTTTTTAGTATGTCTCCAAGGATGGAGACTCCACAACCTCTCTGGGCAACCTGTCCCAAATACTCAGTCCCCCTCACAGTAAAAAAGTTTATTCCTGTGTATTAATTGAGTTTCTTTTATTGCTGTTTGTGCCCATTGCCTCTTGTCCAGTTACTGGGGATGCCCTGGTTTCGGCTAGGGTAGATTTGATTGTCTTCCTAGTAGCTGGTGCAGTGCTATGTTTTGAGTTCAGTATGAGAAGAATGTTGATAACACTGATGTTTTCAGTTGTTGCTAAGTAGTGTTTAGACTAATGTCAAGGATTTTTCAGCTTTTCGTGCCCAGCCAGAAAGAAAGCTGGAGGGGCACAAGAAGTTGGCACAGGACACAGCCAGGGCACCTGACCCAAAGTGGCCAGAGGGGTATTCCAGACCATGGGACGTCCCATCTAGTATAGGAACTGGGGAGGGTGGGGGCAGGGGATTGCCACTCGGGGATTAACTGGGCGTCGATCGGCGGGTGGTGAGCAATTGCACTGCGCATCATTTGTATATTCCAATCCTTTTATTATGGAATGACTGGTGTCATTTTATTAGCGTTATCGTTATCATTACTAGTTTCTTCTTTTCTGTTCTATTAAACTGTTCTTATCTCAACCCACGAGTTTTACTTCTTTTCCCGATTTTCTCCCCCATCCCACTGGGGGGGGGAGTGATCGAGCAGCTGCATGGGGCTTAGCTGCTGGCTGGGGTTAAACCATGACAGGGAGCCACAGAGAAGAGCCTGGCTCTGCTTTTACTCCCTACTGTCAGGTATTCATATGCATTGGTAAGATCTGCTCTGAGCCTTTTCCAACCAGGCTGAGCAGCCCCAGGTCTCCCAGCCTCTCTTTGTAGAGCAGATGCTCCACTCCTTTAGTCACCTTTGCTGGAGTTGCTCCAGTAAGTCCAAGTCTCTCCTGTCTGGGGTGGGGCACAGCACTCTGGATGTGTCTCACCAGCGCTGAGCAGAGGGAAAGGGTCACCTCCTCAACCTGCTGGCAATGCTTCGCTTAATGCAGCCCAAGGAGGCTGTTGCTCTCCTTTGCTGCAAGACCACACTGCTGGCTCATGGCAAGTTTGGTTGGTGTCCACCAGGTCCCTCGGGGCTTTCCCTGCCAAGCTGCTCCCCAGCCTCCACGGACTGGGTCGTTCTTCCCCAAGTGCAAGACTTGGCATTTCCCATGAAGCTGAATTTCATGCTGTTCCTCTGCCTGTTTCTCCAGGCTGTCGAAGTCCCTCTGGATGGCAGCACAACACTCTGCTTTATCAGTCCCGGTTTTATATCGTCTTCCTGCACTGCGAGCGTGATTCGGTGCAGCATGCGTGCAATGAAACTTCTGCTATTCAATACTCTTTTGCACCCTCATCCTTTCCCTCCCCTGGGATAATCCAACCTGTTCCCCTGTCCCAGGCAGCCCCCAGCTGTCCCTATGGAATTCTGATGGAGGGCTGTCTGCTGGCCAGATGTTTGTGGGAGAGGTTCTTCCCAGCCTCTCAAATTTTTATGGTTCCCATTATTTTCTATTTATGGTTTCTAAGGTGTAGTACATCTTTCTCTGCTAATGTATATTTAGGAGATGACAAGGTCATAAGATAATTTAGGGTAGAAGGGACCTCAGGAGGTCTAGTCTGATCAGACTATAACCTACTTTTAATTTAACTCTGTTTTACATTTTAAAACATGTCTTGAGCATGTTTTACATTTTAAAACGTAGGTGACTTCTTGCTGCATGCTCCCAAAATGGCATTTTCTTCATTTCAAACTGCATAGTTTTCAAACTTGGGAAAAGTTTTTGAAAGTTTGGTGAAAACCCAGCTGTGAAGATTAGTGCACAACCTGTCCCTAGAGAGACTTGTTCCTTGCAGTCTTATCTGTACCATGGAATTGGTACTTCCACCTAATTGCACAAGCGAACGCCAATGTGAAATTCCTACTGTACGCATGGGACACTCAGTTCAGCTGTCTCTGAAGGGTTACGGGCTTTTCTGCACTTGCCAGTTCATCCTTCCTAGTTCAAAAGGTGTTTGCTGTGTTTGTGCGTGACAAATATTAATCCTTGGCTTGGACCGCTTGCGCTACCTGAGAGCTGAAAAAAAATCCACGTGAAAAGTTATGAAGGTCCCAGAAGTTGTACTAAAGCAGCTTTCAAATGTGGCTCTTGATTTCCTAAGGTGGCCTTTGAAACATCAAGAGATCTTAGAAAAGCAGAGAGAAGAGATGTGTTTCTTTTTTCCGCTTACCTTTTACATGCTCGATGGGAAAGTCCGCTCGGACTGGCGCAGGGTTACGAGCGCGTGGGTCACCCAAAACACATCACTGTTTCTGGGCTGGTGGTATGCACACCGGCAAGGGTCTCGCTCTTTAACTGTGAAAAACATGCTGGTGCTTACCCCCGGCCGTGGGGGACCACAGCGCCAAAGGAGATCAGCGTGGCATTGTCCTTCCCAAAACACACCTGAAAGAGGTGGTGGTGTGGCTCATCTTTCACAGATGATGCTAACCAACTATGTGTGGGTTGCCTGATGGGAAGCAGCTTTCCCGTGAGCTTGGAGCACACCACTGTGGTGGATGATGCTGTAACAAAACATGCGTCATTTTCGCGAGCTCCGATACAAACCACGAGTCCTTTTTTTTGTCATCAGAGGAGCTTCACAGTGGTAATTTTTTTTCTCATGGCAGCTCATGAGACTGTAAAACAGTAGCTAACATGCTGTAACTGTCTTCTCTGTGCATTTGCTCGAGTGGAAATAAGTCTAAAAATTCTTCAATGAACTTTTTCCCATTGAGGAATCGCACAAGATGCGCTCAGCCTTGCTTTCCTGGGGATGGGCGAGGGTGTTTGCCTTCACAGAGGCTGTCGAGCTGATGACTGCCTGTTGCCGCAGCAAGGGGGACGGTTTTTTCGCACCTCCTGGCACTGAGTAGCTTTCGGAGAAAGGTTTTGCTCTTTGGCCTTTTTTCTTTCACAGGTTTGGAAGATGGAAGCAGCATCTCCTTCCTGGCTGCGCGCCAGGGATGGGGCTTCTTTGGCTGTCTTGAGTATCAGCTGCTCAGCGTAAGTTCAGACTTGCTGGAAAAATTTTTCAACAGCTCCATCTTCTCCTGGCTCTTGTCCTGACAATGTAATTTTCATTGAAGCCACCCTGTTTGCTAGCAGGTTGCTTCTGAGAAAGCTGAGCCTGTGAGTTTGGCTTCATTAGATTGGGGATGGAATTGGTGGGTTTCTGGTCCAGCTTTCTTTTTATTGTCAGGGGTATTTGCAGCCCAAAGGCAGGAGGCTCCTCCATCATCCCGCTCGCTGGTACCGTGGTTGCTGTGTTTGTTTGACTTGAGCCTTGCAGGGCAGGCAAAGGATCAGAGAAAACACAGGATGGTCCTCGGGCATGGACCTGCCTTTTGTGGGAGCAAAGAGGAGGTCTAAGGGAGGAGAAAATCTCCTGCTGGCTTTGGCAGGTGCTAACGCTGCTGCGCCAGAGGGGTCATGAGGATGCTGATGGAGAAAGTGAGGGATTTCTTCTGCTTCAGGTAATGCAGAGGTTGAAAAAATGCTTTTTAAAAAATCCCTCTCCAACCCTTTGGCAGGCTAGAAATATACTTTCTCCTGTTGACTGTCTACGGCTGGCCCCGGGGATGTCTTTTCTGAGTTCAGTCTCCTTGTTCCCACGCACGCATAAAGCTTGGCAGCTCGGCATTTGGCTGTCGCAGGATCTGCCCCCTCGAGCCCTGCGCTTGCAGGGCTTTGGTGGCAAGAAGAGGAATACCCCCTGGGTCTGTGCTCCTTCCCTCCCTCCCTCCCTCCTCTCCTTGGCCTTCTCTTATCCCTGCTACCCAGCCCCGATCTTTTCGGCAGGGTCATTCTCAAATATCCCTATTTTTTCCCATCGGATCCTCTCGAGTCAGCCTCCCTGGAAGTGCAATGCCCCCAACTGGACCCATGTGAGATAGAGGAGGATAGAGAGGTTATATCTCACCTGCTGCCAGCTCGGTCAGGACTGGGACGCTCTGCAGCTCAGCCAAGGGGAGAGGTTGTGCAGAGGGATTTGGGGGTTGGAAGTGGGGATGGAAATTCGCTTTAATCTGATGGAAAAGCAGGGGGAGGCAGATAGCTGTTCTCTGGGAGGTGGGATTGCTGCACGCCTGCCCGGAGCAGCCAGGATGCGGCTGCAAATGCTAATTAGAGCCCGACTCACAAGGTTAAATAAAGCAGCAGGGCACTCCAGGCAATTTATTAATGGGTGATTATTTCAGGCCTCTTCAACTGAGCCATGAAGCCTCCCAGCCTAAGGCAGAGAGAGTTAGCACAAGGAGCACTGCCGTTGTAGGAAACACTCAGCATGGGGTGTTTTGGTAGGAAATAAGAGAGCGGGCAGCCGCAGGCCAGGGGATGCTTCCCTCCTGCACGGCATCGCTGTAGCCAGCACCGGGGCAAAGCGATGCTGTTCCTTGGCTGTGGTGGTCTGTGGGGGACAGGGTCTCACCTGCCTCTGCCTGAACTGCCAGCAAACCCCTTGTACTTGTTGGGTGGCATATGCAGCTGCAAATGTGGCGATGGTTTTGGTTTGGGCTTTTTGGAGAGTACAAAGACCTGAGCAGCCTGTGGGGAGGTGGGTAAGTGCAGGCATCGAGCTTCACGGTGGCAGAGTGTGACCAAGAACCAAAACCAATTCCCATGTGTTTTGCAGGGCTGGATGCACAGCTCTGTTGCATCCCTATAAATGCACAGGACCAGAGGTTTCTTGGCTGTCCTTTAAACCTCTCCCAGCACTTTCAGCCTGTGACTGTTTGGTCACCGAATCCCCCTCTGGTTCAAGACACAGCATCCTTCTATTTTATCGGTAGCTCTGATGTACAAGCTGCTCCGATCCCACAGCGATACAGTGTGGGGGAACATCTGACTTCAGGGCTCTGTGGTGCATTTGAGCACTTCTGGTGACTTCAAAAGGTACACAAAGAGTTTAGCTTGGGGTGCTTGTGCTCCCAGGGCACTGTGGGTGGTGGCGAGCCCTGGGGCTCAGGCCACCCAAGCAGGACCTGGTGCTGGGCTCCAGCATCTCGGCACACCTGGCCTGCACCAAAGAGTGTTTGGGGAGAGTACAAGCAGCAGATTATTCACACAGCCCCTGATCCTTGTTCTGACATCCCGTCTGACTTGTGGAGACACCTTTAGCGTGTCTCTCCTTTGCTCACACAGATGGATGTCATAACAGATCAGCCACTGGGAAGCATCTGCATGTGTGTGCGGCGAGGGGAGGAGTAAAAGGGAGGGAGGCTCACAGGTTTTCCTCCAGGCTCTGCTCAGAGCTCCCTGAAAAAACATGGCTAATGGGTGTAATCAGCTCCAGCATCTCACCCCTAGAGAAGGTGGGGACCGGTGGGTGCTGCTGGGGCATGGTGGGATGTCCTGGGTTTGAGAACCTTGAGTGGGACCAGCTGGGTACTACGCTCATGTTTGTGGGGCATTTTGCTAGGAACTGGCAGGTATTTTAAAAAATGAGGCCAAAGATGCCCTGGGCTGGATTTCCTTAGGCAAACGCTTGCAGAGAGGTTAGGAAAAGGGACCTCTGGGGTGGGAATGCAAGGTGTGCTGCTTCTTGCATCTTGGGAAAGGCTGGGTGAGAGCAGCTAGGATGCCCTCCCACTTGTGAGAGCTTGTTGAAGGGAGATATAGCAGCAAAAATCCCCATTTCTAGAGATTTATTCCTCCATCCTAGGAAAGAAAGCTTTACAAGACTGATACCTCATTGATTTTAAAGATGCCAAGACTGGATGTTGGACTCGTGGGTCTTGGTAATTAAAACCAGCAGTATTTGTGAATACAGGTATGTTTTATGGCAGTGTGCAGCAAATTACACTTTCAACTTAAAGCAGTTCAAAGCTTTTCTGCTGCCGCTGCTGTGTGACACCTGGTGTGGCTGCTTCAGTCGAATGACTGGGAAGAGTTTGGCAGAGTAGTGGCAGTTGCTTAAATCTGGGCGCATAGTTTATAGCTCAGTGTGAAATTTGCTGGCTTTCGCTAGTCTTCCAGCCGTATAATTTCTCAGTGAATAAATTACAGTGCTGACCCTGAGAAGTCAGCCCTTTGGGTCTGTGTTGGGAATGCGTCCAGGCAGTTTTGCAAGAAGGTGCTGCTCCTCTCTGTTTTTAGTGCTGGGGAAGGCACGTCCCAGTGAGGTAGACAGCTCGTGGGGAGCACCATGATGCGGGCAAGGTTGTTACCAAAAAGTGAACAGACAGCAAAGAGGAAACACTTGCCCTGGCTTGGGCGAGAGTTGCCTTGCTGCAAGGCAGTGCAGAGTCTCTGCAGTGTAGCTGAGGCTGTTGTGCCTGGCCTGGGACTTTCTTGGCAGAAGAGATGCCAACAGGGCTGTCATGGCCCGTGCCACAGCTGCTAACATCTGCACAGATGAACATCAGGCAGAGACTGGTGTGGTACCCTCCTCTGGAGGTGCCATCCTGGAGCTGCTTGGACCTTCTCCACCCACATCCCGGGTGTCCATGGGTGGGCTGCACCAGCCCAGGGACTCTGTCTCCCTGCTGCGGAGGTGCTTGGCTTGGCAGGGCTTCCCCTATGCAAACGGGGAAAACATCTCTTCATAATCCAGCAGGTAATGAATTTGTTCCTGGAAAAAAAAAATCTTCCCTTCCTGCATGGTTATAAACATGCTTCTGAGTCACAGCTACCCAGTCCCAGTTTGAAATTTGGCCAGAGCACCGTGGATGATTCTCATTTGATCCTATTTTTCTTCCCCTCTCAGCATGGCTAAAGCCTTATTTAAAAAAGAGAATCAAATCAGGATGCCAAAAGCCACTTTCTAAGATGAGTGGCAGCCCGTCAGAGCTCCTGGGAATATCAGTCATGGAAGGAGAGCCTGTCCCCGCTCTCCAGATCCTACCTGGGCTGGGGTCAGGATCTGTCCCCTGCGCGATGCTGTCCCTGAGCTGCGGAGCAGCCTCCGGCTTTCTGAGCAACCCGGGCCTGGGCAGAGGATGCTTTTAACAATATCGCCTGTACCCAGCAATGCATAGGTGGATTTTTGGGTTGCCTGGGGTCAGCCGGAGGCTGCTCCAGTGGCAGGAGAGCTGTGCCATGAGATGCAATAAATGCACGGGGCGGGGGGGCTTTGCATCTGCTTCAAAGAACCTCGCGGGAAGCACAGGCAAAGGGGGGGGCTCGGTTTGGATCCCCCCGACTGCGAAGCAAAGCCAAACCCCGTTGCTTGCTGCCGGAGGCTGGGATGAGCGGCGGGGACGGCGGTGGGGGGGGGATGATGGCTGCAGGGAGGGGGCAGCAGCCGCTAGATGGCAATGCCGGAGCGGCGGCAGCCCCGGGCCCCGGCTCCGTCCCTGCGGTGGAGGTGGCGGTGGTGCTGGGGGGGGCTCGGGCCTCCCCTGGGAAGGGGTAGCCCAGTGGCTCCGGTGATGCGGCCCCGTGCAGGGCTAGTGGCAGGGCGGGGAGGCAAGGAGGAGGCTTGGCTGGCACTCTCAGTGTGAGGAGCGGGGGTTAGCCTGGTTTTGCAAAACCCACCGCATCCCAAGTGCCTTCCTGTCCCAGCACTCGCTGTTGCCCTGTCTTCTTGGACTTCCTTCATTCATAAAAAAAAACCCCAAACAACCCCACAGAGCTGGCTCTGAAGCTCTGTGCCATGTTGAATCATGCGGGCATCAGCCAGGCTTCTCCCTGACTCACAGATCCCAGCGTGCTGGGGTGAGGGTCAAGACAAGAACGGCAATAAACATCCTTGGAAACTGAGCCTGCAACTCTTGGCATAGCCAGGGTCTTTTTTTTTTTTTTTTTTTAAGTTTGGTTTTTTTGGGTTTTTTTTTTGCTTTCAATCTTCTCTTAAGGAGCTGCTTTCTCATAAATATCCCATCCTTTAGCACTGTCTGAGCAGGAGACAGGCTCCCAGCGGGGTCATCCTGTGCTCTGCTCTGCAGCACTGAATGTAGAGTAGAGCCGAGAGCGAACCCCCGGGTGCGGGGGATAGCCTGCTGCCCCAGCAGAAGTGTCCAGGTAAGGTGTGCATCCCTGCTTTGAGGGCATAGGAGGAACGCTGCCTTCCTCCTCCTCGGCCCCTTGCACCGAGCAGTAAGGCAGGCCTGGTGTTTCTGAGCTGGGCAAGGGATGCGGGGGGGAGCACTGGGTCCAGCCTTCCCCGTCCTCCTCAGCCTCTGGGTACCAGCCAGAGCCTGAGCATTTAGGCTGGGGGGAGGATTGTCTGCAGGCTCAGGGGGATGGGAGAGGGCTGGGGGGGTCAGGGGGGAGCCAAGGCAGGAGCTCTGCAGGGCTGAGGATCTGCTCCTGGCAATCGGCCCAGCCTTGGGCTTAATTAACAGAGGCTTAAAGGGTTGAAAGGTGGGAAGAGTGGCATTGCTCCTGATGCTGCGCTGGTGGTGGGGAGGAGGAGGAGGCAAAGGGGATGAGCCACAAATTGTAATTGATTCGTTTAGGGCAGTGTCTTGCCTGGAATGATTCGAAGGGACTGTAATTAGTCAGTAGCTGGTGTGGCCTCCTCACTGCCTGACTTTAGTGGAATGAAAGCCCAGGGTCACTGTGGCTTGTGCCGGGGCCAGCTGGTGACCTGGGAAGCATTTTGGGAGGGATCGGCCCACCCCTGCTCCACTGTGTGCTGCAGTGTGGTGGAGACATAGCTGGGGGGCTTGCTGAAACCCCCCAATTACACTCACCTCTGCTATAAGGCTAATTGGAGGAGCAAAATCAAGTAGGGATGCAGTAGATGGGCATAGTGGTGAGCTGGTGGGCTCTCGGAGCCTGGCTGAAGTTGGGGCAACGATCCCACAACCTTTTTTGCAAACGCTCCTCTGTTATCTTGCTGAGGAGGGTCTGATCCTTCCTCTTCCCTGCCCAGCCACCTCAAGGGCTCCTGGCAATGCACCTGTGAGAGCCTGGGCCAAAAAGCCAGCCCTGTGGCTGTTTGGTCATAGTAATGCCTGCAAGGTGGGGAAGTCCATGGTGAGGTGCTGCCAGGCTGCATGGAGGGAGCAGCCTTTACCCAAGTGAGTTAACGATTTGTGTGATCAAGGGCTTGATGTCTTTTAATTTCTTTTTTTTTTTTTTTGAGCTGCCCCAAGCATTCCTGGCTGCCCTGCAGCAGATGTGGGGGACAGGGCCAGCAGCTGCTGTGTTTGCTGAGCGGGTTGCTGATGGTGGGGTGGACGGGGGAAGACGATCATGGGGACGCGGGGTGTCTTGTGATGTCGGCTGGAGCTGTGGGTGCTCTTCCTGCAGGAAGGGCAGGTAACGAGTGCCGAAGGCCCTGGGGAGCCCTTCAGACGTGGGGTTGAATGGGAGGGGTGGGGGATCCTGCGTGTGAACAGCTTGCAGGGTGTGCGGGTGTGCCGAGCAGTGAGGCTGGTGCCCTGCCTGTTGGGTAGGGAGGACACTGGGGACATCCCTGGGGAGCCATGAGTTCCCTCTGTGTGTCAGGAGGGTAAGGTGGGTTCCCCAAAGGTGGGTGGGCAGGGCACAGCCCAGGGGACCCCGAGCATCCTGGGCGACATTGGCACCCACACTGCTGCAGAGGTGAGGGTGCAGCACCGGCAACGTCCCCAGCCCCCAGCCCGCGGAGGGCAGTGGGATGGCTGGGGGGGGAGTGGGGTCGGAGCCCGGGTTGTTTGCACCTCTCCGATGAGCTACTGCTTCTTCTGGCCAAGATCAAGTGTCAAAAAGAAAAATACCGAGGCGGGGCGGGGGGGATGCTAAGGAAGCTGATCTGTATGCGAGTGAGCAGGAGGGCTCTCCCCGGCAGCCGCTGGCATCGGGGCGGCTCCAGCAGCGAACTGGGGGCCTCGAAGTTTCGCAGGGATGGGGGGACCGGTGCATGTGGCTGGAGAGATGCTCGGTGCGGGCTGAGGTGGGGTGAGCCTCTCACCTCCCCTGCAGGCAGGGGGTCGGCAGAGCCCCCCTTTGCCCTCCCCCCCCCAATTTAGCCACTCACCTAGGAGCACCCATGTGCTGGAAAGCCCTCTGCAGCCGGAGCGGGGGGGGGGGGGAGGTCTTGCCAGGGGGGGGCCCCCCCCGTGTCTTTGTTCCCTTCAGACCCTCCCCTCGCCTCTGATTTTCCTTTGCGGCAGCTCCCGTGCTTGCCAAAAGAATGCACTGGATGGAGCGAGGGAGCGAGCCGGGCGTGTGTGCGCGCTCGTGTGCGTGTGTGTTGCCACTGACTTCATTAAAGCAAGCTGTCCCCGAGCTGCAGAGGCGCGGCAGCCTTTAATTTTGTGGCCCCGGTTCCTGCGGGAAGCCGGCGCTGCCTTGCAGCGAAGGGCTGAGCATCCCTGCCCCTGCAGGTGCCTGCTTTTTGGGGGGGCGGGGGGGGGGGGGCCTCTGCCCGCTGCCCCGGGGAGCCAGCAGCGGATGGGTGGCCGGACTCCCGCAGGCTGCTGAAGATGGAGTCGGGAGGAGGGAGTCGGACACTTGGCTTTAACTAGGCTGGACCACGGCTGCAACCTGTTCCCCCGGCTTCCCCTCCGCCGCGCTGGGTGCTGTACCAAATTGCGTCTTCCTTTGCGGCGGGGTGGATGGAAGGGTTTGGATCCCAGGCTTTTCCCTGCCTGATCTCTGCCGGCAGGCAGTCCCCGGGCTCGCCTTGTTTGGGGGGGGGGGGGTTAAAAGGGGCTTGTTTGGGCTTGCAGGCAGAGCGGTGGGAAGGATGTGGCTGGGTTTAACCCCTTGCTTCGTGGCGGAAAGGTGCTTAAGGGATAGAGCTGCTGCGGCCTCCGCCGAGCACGAAGGACGGCTCCCTGCCCTCCCCGCTGCCCGTGTGGCCGGTTTTTATTTTTTTTTGGGAGGGGAGGGGGGGGCTGGCAGCAGCCAGCTGCCCACCCTGCCGCGCCAGAGGCGCTGAGCCGGTGCCGCGCGTTGCCACCTCTCCTTCTCCACGCGGGTCCCTGCTCCCCCGGAGGGATGGAGGAAAGACGGAGCTGAGCATCACCCGGAGAGGAGGAGGGGGCTGTGGTTGGGACTGCGCCCTGCAACCCCCCCCTCCCTCTTCTCCTACCCCCCCTCCCTGCCTTGGTGGTGCTGCTTCGGCTCACCTGTGTGTTTTCTTCCAGGATGGCTCGCTTTGGGGAGGCAGTGGCCGGCAGGCTGGGCTCTGGAGATGGGGGTTCTGACCAGAACCGGAGCCGGCAAGGACCTCCTGCTCCTGCAGGAGGGACCCCAGGAGCCTTCAAGCAAACCAAAGCGCAGAGAGCCCGGACTATGGCTTTGTACAACCCCATCCCTGTCCGGCAGAACTGCTTCACCGTCAACAGATCGCTCTTCCTCTTTGGGGAAGAGAACATAGTCAGGAAATACGCCAAGAAGCTCATCGACTGGCCATATCCTTTCTGCACCCCCTGCGAGCCTCCCCCTTGCTCCCCGGATTTGCCTCGGTAGCCTCCCAGGACACGTGCGTGTGGCACTAGCCGGCAGGTAAGCGCCTGCCTTCTGCTCTCCTTTGGCGTGTGGAGAGGGGTGCCCCATCCCCGGGGGATGCTCTCCTCGCCCTGTTGCTGCTTCCCTTCCCATACTCTGCTCGGTGCCTGGCGGGGAGCTGAGCCCCTCTCTCCATGGGGAGCCACCCCAGCCTCTCTTCAGGCTTGGATTTGGAAGCCCCCTATGCTGGCAAGGAGGGGGGCTCTGATCCTGGTATAACCCTGCATGCTTTAGGACATTCTGTGTGCATGTGGCTGGGGGGGTTGTGGCCTTTCCTCTGTGCCCCGATGTCTTGCTGGAGTTTTGCCATCCCACCCCACCTGGAGCCACCTATCCCATTGGGGACGGACCCCCAGGAGCCCACAGATCTTCAGTCCCTGTTGGGTGACGGCTTTGTCCCCTCCTGCACCTGCCTGCCTGTGCCCTCTTTGCTGCTGATCACACCTGGCAGGGGCACAGCCATCCTTACCCTGCAGCCCCTGCCCCCCCCCAGTGGCTCTGGAGTCTGTCTGCCCCCTCCCTGCGGCAGAGGGGAAGATGCTGAAAACCTCTGGCTGTGCCTACAGGCTAGCGTAGGGGACCATGGTTTATCCCAGGGATCCCTTTCTTAGGGCTGGGTGGAGGATGCAGATCCCCCTGCTCCTTCCCCTGCTTCTCCATCCTTTCATACACTCCTGCAAGCTTCTCTCCCTTCGCATCCTCCCTGTGGGTGCCCCTGGGTGCTGTGGCTAGTGCCCAGCACCGCAGCATGCAGCTCCCCATCAACCTGGGCTCAGCACCCTGCTGTCTCCAAGACCCCTCCTGGGCTTTGCCCTCACCGAGGAGCCAAGCCTGAAAACTTCAGCGTGGCCATGCTTTGGCTTTAGGACCCTCCCCGTGCCGTTTTCTGCAGTGGTGATTACATGCAGCTCTTGCCGCTGCTGCTTTCTGTCCCTGCAACTTGTTGGTTAACTTGCCGGCTCCTCCGGCAGGCGCGGGAGAGCTTGCCCGGGTGCCAAGCAGCAACGCCTTGGTCTGGTGCAACAGGTACCTTGGGGAAACCCTCTGGCGAGATGCAGGGATGCAGGACGCAGGACAGGTCACGCACCCTGCTGAGCATCACCGGGAGAATAGTTCCTTTGCAGCTCCAGCATGTCAGGTCGAACCTCTGCCAGGCAGGAGCTGGTCCTAGCTGGGGAGCCGCAAAGCCCTGAGACTTGGGAGGGTTGACCTAGGGGTGAAGGGGCAGCTCGGGGGGGCTTGTTTCCCTGTGGTATCCCTAAATCCGCCTCTGCCGGCAGCGCCCGCTGGGTGGGTGGCTGCAGGAGCATCGGTGCGGTAGCGAGGATGGGGACGCGGCAGCTCAGCTTGGAGCCCTGCAGGGCAGTGGCCAGGCCAGCCTGCCTGCTTTTCCAGAATATGCCAAATTATTCATGTGCTTTTTCAGCATGGTGTGGGAGGGCCCTCGCCCCTTCGGCTTTCATTTAAAGCAAGAAGGAGCTGGGGTGCTGCCGCTAGCCTGGCACTCCCTGCGTGGGCTGGGGTCCCGTGCCGGCGTGATGTCTCATCTCCAGGCAGCCGCTGTCTCCTAGAGACTAGAGCTTCACCACCGCACGGTAAAAACTCCCCAGCATTATTCTTTCCTAGAATTTGCAATGCATGAGGGAGATGGGCTCATTTTATAATTTTTTTTTTTCTCAGAAGTAAGTGACATATCCCCATGTGAGTGCTGGGAATGGGTGTGCTCCAGGCGCAGGAGCTGAGCATCCCTGGCTGTCCCCTGCCTGGCTGCCATCTCTTTCTAAGAAACTCATCCACCCCAGAGCTCCTCCGCACCGCTTGAGCTCTCGAGGGCTTGGGGACGGACAAGGCTTTTTGGTGATGACTTTGGTGAGGTTGGCCAGGCAAGTTGTTCCCATCCTTGTAGTTGTAGCCTGGCACATGCAGCCGGTGTCTTTCAGTACGGCCAGGGAAAACGTGTGAGCATCTCAGCTGCCTGGCCCGGAGCCTGTGGCATCGCTCCTGGGCGAAGGCGAGGGTGGTTTGGAGAGGTGAACATTGGATCTTGGCCATAATCAATGAGAGCTGCTGGCCTCGGGCGGGAGATGGGCTGGTCCCAGCACTGCGGGCACCGAGGAAAGCCAAGGGGGCTGGGGTGGAGTGTGGGGAGGAGTGGAGGCTCTTCTTCATCCAGCTCCAGTTGACTAGGTAATAGGGCTAAAAATAACTGGTGATTCAGGCCTGTATATCTGCTGGGTAACTGTATAATTATAACCAGCAGCCTCTGCAGTTTGGCTTCCCAGTGTAAATAGGGATGATGCATGGAGGGGAAGAAGGAGAAATATGAGAAACTGGGATTGGGATACAGCTCCATGAGGAGACGAGTCTTTGCCGAGTTCCTTGCTGGAAAGCCCAGTGCATTACCTCTGCTGGAGCTGCTCTCATTACTGGTCCTGCCCAAAACGTGAGGCAGCTGCTGTTTTGGCTGCAGGAACATCTACTCCTCTTCTCCTTCAGAAACACAGCCTGCTCTTCTCTTGCTGATGGCCAGGCCTTTAGCCCTGATTTCATTTGTTTGGCTGCCTGGAAAGCTGCAATTCAGTTAGCACATGAGATGGGCGGTGGCTCATCTATATCTGCTTCGTTCTTCATCTGCTTAATCACATTTGACCTGGATAAGATCCCTCTCCTGCCCCAGAAAGGCCAGATGACATTGCGTGGCTCTGGCTCTGTCCCCAAGGACAGTCTCCAGCTGCAGGAGCACACTGGCCACTGTACCTGCCCTCCTGGTTTGGCAGGGGAGAGGGATGTTCATCAGTCTCCTGGGGACCTTGCTGTTCCCTACAGCGAAGGCTTTCTTCTATCTCAGGCCCTTTGAGGACCAAATCTGTCATTGGGCTGGCCAAGAGCAGCTGGGGTATCTGTAAAGCCCTAGTGCACATCACCGGTTCAACACGCATGGCGATTTTGCTCCGTGGGATGCACACCCGTGTATGCCTGAACCATTTTGCTCGTGATGACTTCCACTTTGACCCAGGCATCTCTGATGCTGTGTGGGTGCTGCCCCTCGGAGACCCTGGCAGTATTATGACCCACCTGGGCAAGAATCTTCTGCACCTTCACTTTTGCGCGGCCAAGATTTCGGCAGGTCTCACCTCCCTGCGGGAAGAGCTGCGCCATGTCGTGCCATCCTTGGGCAGCTCCCTCCTTGTGCTACCCAAGAACATCTCTTTTTTCCTTCAAGGCTGTTTTCTGTGCCCTTCATTCATCAGATTTTTAAATGTTTTTTTTTCTTGGGGAGGGGCGAGTAGGTGTAATGGCAGGTCCATCTTTTTGACAGCCGGGGAGAGCGAGGCTGCCTGTCAGATGGTGAATTTAAACAGAGGCAGCTGTTGTCATGGTGACGCCAAGTTGCATCCTG
Source organism: Haliaeetus leucocephalus (assembly GCF_000737465.1). NCBI lineage: Eukaryota > Metazoa > Chordata > Aves > Accipitriformes > Accipitridae > Haliaeetus > Haliaeetus leucocephalus. Next base: position 368,305 of record NW_010973166.1, on the reverse strand, counting down.
TTGCTGTGGCAACCAAAGTTAAAAAACTGATGTTAAGGCAGGAAAATCACATGATGTGGTTCTTTTTTGTTTAAAAAAAAAATAAAGGAGGAGGAGAGGAGAGAGATTCGATTTCTAGTTTTTAAGTGCTGGGTGAGGTGGGGGAGAAGAAGACGCTTCTCCACGGAGCTGTTTGCACGTGGCAGGCAGGCACCCCGCATCCCTACGGGAGCAGCAGCAGTGCGGGCAGCTCTGCCCTGACCGGTTCCTGGCTGGTACTGCCTTCGGTTTAGCCCCTGGTGGAGACCAGACCACCATGTTTTGGAGTCATAAGCAGCAACATCTGTGGCTGCAGATAGTGAGCGGAGTCTCCCCAGTTGAGGCATGTCTGTGCAGTGAGATTTAGGCAGGCTGAGCATCTTGCCTGGTGCTCCCTGAGGGCTGCGCAGGGACACAAGCACAACCCCAAGCCCACGCTTGCTTTCCTGAGCCTGTTTTGCTGTGCGTAACGGGCATGCAGGAGCTGGCTCACGTTCAACGTGTGGTGGGAGGATTTGGGGTCTGTCGGCACCTTGTCTCTCCAGACATCACTTTCTGTCGACCCCAGCAAAGCATGGATGGGCTGGGAGTGCTGGGTGGTGGGATGCAGGGATGGGGATCAGCCCTGAGGGGCCATGGCTCTGCGGCTGCTTGAGGGCACTTGATAGCCTTATCTGCTGGGGGAAGATCTCCTGTGTCCTCGGGGACAAGCCAGGGAGGTGCTGTAGGGCTAGGGAATGCCAGAGTTGAATTAGGATCACTCATGGTCTTTGTTCCACTTGGCATTTTGTGTTTCTCTTGGAAAAGAGCCTTGGAGAGGAGGTGCTCACTTTTCTGCTGGGGTATGGAGCTGAGAGGAGGGTGTCGGGGCATCCTAGGGATGGGGATATTGAAGAGGTAGGTCTTTCTTCCTGTCACACCATGTCTGGGGGTGGCAGGCAGTACTGGTGGAGTTGGGACCAGCAAGATGAACTAAGTCCACAGATGTAGGAACTGAAGCTCACTGTCATTGATGCCTGGGGAGCAGGGAAAGCCCCTCAATGCAGCAGGTCCTGGGGGAAGCCTGGGGAGTGGTGAAAATAGAGACTTAAGTTTTAGGAGATGTTGGAGCTGGGCTGGGTGATGCAGGCAGGGTGAGGGGTTAAATCATTCCTGCCTTTCTCGCTGGCTCTCTGAAGCAGGCTTCCCCAAGAGCCCTTTCAGAGATACCCATGTTGCCTCACTCCTCTGGCTCTTCTGCTCCTTCCCCACTTGCCTGCCCGGGAGCGGGGAGAAGGCACGGTCACCCAAGTGAAGAGATGGAGGGGAGCTCTCCGTAGGTCCTGGCCCTTGCCTGTATCTGCGGAGGGATTTATCTCACACCCAGCTGCTTGGGGAGGTTGCATCAGTGTGCCATCAGCACCATAAATCCATCTTCAGGGCTTGGAGGTGGGCATACTCCCTGTGTTAGCAATATAGATGTTCTGGGTGGGCTGGTTTTGGTTCTGGATTGGGGAGGAATGTGAAGAGGGGGGTCACAGCTGGAGGCAAGGATCCACTGGTGGCTGGACATCTCACTGGTGCTCCCTGCCAGCTCCTGCCAGACCCACCAAGGAGCTCCAGCTCCAGGCATGGGGTTAGCCCGCAGTGCCTGCTCCAGGTGGGCTGAGGCAGGCGTTTGGGGTGGGGAGTCCACATGGCCCGAGGGCACCTTCTCCACCTCAAACGCACCGGGAAGCGTGGAGCTGCAGGTGTGGCGTGCACTGGGATCGGCCGAGTTGCTAAGGAAACAAGTCAACGGTGCAGGGGAGAGAGCATTGGGTAAAGGAGATAAATCAATAAGAAAACCTATTTTTATCAGCTCCCTAATGATCGTCCAGGAGAAGCCAGACGAAGGAGGAGGAGAAGACTGGAGGGAGAAGGACTTTCATTACTGGGCTTGGAGGGAGGCGAGTGCTACTCTGCATTTTGGGTGGCTGGAAGGTTGTGTAATTAGACATCTAATGAGAGAGGAAACAAAGGAGTGATAGAGCTTTGTCCGGTGGGTTCCAGCCCTGAGCTGGGAGGATGCTTGCTTGGCAGAAGTGAAGTGTGTAGATAAAATTTCTCCCAGTTCAGCCAGATGTTTCTTCTGTCCCTTGGGGAGGGTTTTCTTACCCTTGGTCTCTCAAAACCTGGCACAGCTGGAGCTATGGGGCTTATTTCCACGGGTTTGGTGCCTTGCAGCTCTCACCCAGCTCCAGATACAAGAATCCAGGCTTGGGTCCTCAGAGAACTGGGTCAGCAGGTTTTGGAGAGTCACTTTTGGCAGCAACCTCGTGCTTAGGTCACTGCTTGGGGCAGCAATTGCCCTGTTTCCCTTAGACTCGATATCTGCTGACCCACATGCCATGTGCTCGCCAGAGGTGGAGTGGGCACGCGGTCCCGTGCTGGGGCTGTGACAGATGTGCATTGTCCTTGTGCTGTCAAGCCACATGTTGGAACCAGCAAGTAAATATAGGGGCAGACTGAACCGTTAGAAGTGGTCCTGAGCCCCCCCAGCCACTGCCAGCCAGGGCTCCCATGCCGCTGGCTTTGGAAAATTTGGGATTTTCCCATCTGGGTGTTTCCCCCGTGGGACTAGGGGCTGCAGGAAGGACGAGGCAGTGCTAAATGCCCGGTGTGGTGGGGAGGAGCGCAGGATGCTCAGCGGGGTTAGCCGTGCTGGGGCAGACAGACGGACTTGCTGCGCCGTTCCCACACTTCTCATCTAGGCAAATGTGCCTAGCGCCTGGGGAGCTGGCTGCGCCGCCCTACTAACACGCTGTTTTCTTTTAAGCCTGTGCTAATTGCTTGCAGACTTTCAGGAAAATGAAACAAAAGACCCCAAATAGGGTGGTGGCTTGGGGCCAAGCGCCGTGGTCTGCGTATCAGCTGAAGTGTGCGGCCAGAGGTGGGAAAGACAGAAAGTACGTGGCTTTCGTGGGAGCCGTGCAATGAAATCCTCAGAGGATTTCAGCCTCGGGGTATTCAGCCTCAGAGGAAAACTTTTGGGGTCTGGCCTCCCGCTGAGCACAGGGAGCTGCTCATGATTCGTGCCCAGCTGGCACTGAGGTCCGAGCCCGCAGCAGACAGCTCTGCAGCGCTCTGTCTTTTGGTTTGCCTTTAACTTAGCAACCATTAATTTCACTGAGTGGCCTTTTAAATGTCTTGGCTGAAATCTCTCCTGGCTCTTCTCCTTACCGGGCTAAATACATCCCAGCTCCCGCAGGCTCTCCTTGGCTGCCCCTCCTGGCCAGCTCTCCGGGGACAGGCTCCGATGCCCAGCCCCGCTCCCACCTTGCCCGCGTGCCACAGCGTGGACGGGGTTGCTGCCGCCAAGGTCACTTCATGGTTTCCAGTTTCTCGTGCTCGTGGCCAGCACTGGGATGTCTTCTCTTGCCTATGGGCTCAGGGCCACTGTTTTAAAACATCTCGCTGTAGTCGGCGGCTTCGGTGGCCAAAAGGCAAGGTTGCAAAAGAGAATATCATCCCTTTTCCTGGGGGTGATGGCACGGGTGTTTGGCACCTCCTGGCCTCAGTGGCGTGAACCTGAAGCTGCCGGGTCTGGAGAAGCCTGGTGTGGTGGGGAAGGGCTCAGCTGGGGCCGCTGATCCCCATGCTGGCTTGGGATGGCGGGAGCATGGATGATTTCTTTATGGGCAAATCCATTCCAGGTGGGATCACATCCCCTTTCCACAGACACGAACCTTGGGAAGGTGGCAGTCCCCTCCCAGGGTGGCCACTGATGCCAGAGGCGACAGTAATATAGCTGTGGGTTTTTGGCATGGAGGGAGTAGAGGAGTGTGCTGCCTGCTGATGAATCTCACCTCATTTTGTTATTGAGGACAACAGGGCTTTTATTGCAAAGATGTGGTAAAGATGGATGGGAAATCTGAAAGATGTGGCCATCCTGTCGCTTGGAAGTGCTTTGTTTTCAGGGCTTGGCGGTGGGCCAGGCAGGAGGAGGGAGCTCCACACCCCCACCTCTCTCCCGGCGGCTCCTGTGAATCAAAAGGCAGGAGGGAGCTGAGTTTGGGGTGCTTTCCTGGGGGTCAGCCTGCCCTTTCCTCCACCTCTCCTCCTGGCTCACTTAGGTCCTTGGATGTCAGCATCTGCTGCCACTTGTTCTGGCATGGGGCTGCTCCTGGAGAAGGGTGTGTGAGCCCTAGATGTGGCTGTAGGATTTAGAATGCTTGTAAGGGTCCAACCAGATCCGACTGATAAGGTGCTGCTACCCCTTGGGGTCTCGCTGAAGCATGGCTGAGTTGGGATGTCTCCATAGGGAGTTTCCATTCTGCCTGAACTGAAGCTCAGACCCAGGAGCCATCCGTGTCGGGTTGCAAATGCTCACCCTGGTGCTCTGCAGCTCCCAGCGCTGCCTGGGCTCACCCTGCCACTCGCCAGGTGCTTGGCAAGGGACCCTCGGTTCCCAGGGCACATCTGCCTTGCCGATGCGGGGCACAGGGTGGGCCGATGTAGGTCAGATCCCCAGGACCAGCTTGGGATGCCTTGTCCTCCTCGGCCCATGCAGATGGGCCCTCCCACAGGGATGCTTTGGGACCAGGGCTGCTGATAGATAGCCTGTGACACCCCCCCCCCCCCCCTCCACCCCCCTCTGCTCCGTGATGGAAGAGAGAAGGCAAGCAGCAGGGCCATGGCATGCAGGGATGTGCCAGCTCCAGCCACCAGCATGCCATGCCAGGGAGAGCCTCCCTGACACTGCCAGGGACCACGCCAGACCCTCTTCCAGATGAAGCCCAGCGTGGTCAGAGCCTGGCTGTCTACCTTCATACTTGTGTCCATCTTCTGGCCTCTCACCACAAGCAGCATGTCTGTCCCAAGAGAGTTCACAGCCCAGCAAAGGCTGTTGGTTAACGTCCGGGGAACTCGGGAAGGAGGTGATGAGGCTCAGTAAGTCTCCAGTGAGGAAGGTCTTAGGGACTCGCAGTTCTCTTGTTGCCCCTCTCATTACCAGACAGCACTAAGATGGGCTTTCCCTCTCCTGCCTGGGAGCAGCGGGATGCGAAAGCTGGGCTCTGTGTGTGCATGTTCTTGTGGGGAAAGCGGTGGTGGCTGCTAAACAGCAGGTGAAACAAAGGGTGGGCAGGGGTGGGCTGGTGGGTTGGGGACATCATCCACCTCTTCTCCGCTCCTTAACTCCCCTCCACTCCCTTCGAGTACATGATCCTGGCGACCATCATTGCTAACTGCATTGTGCTGGCCCTCGAGCAGCACCTCCCTGAGGATGACAAGACGCCCATGTCCCGGAGATTAGTAAGTACCCTGCGTCCATCCCTCTCCGCCATGCGTCTGGGGGGTCTGGCGGGTGAGCAGGGGCATCAGCCGAGGGGAACAACCCTGTCTTACCAGCCAATTTCTTCTGATTTTAGGGTGGTAGGACAGGAGGTTTCCTCTGGGACCAGCTCCTCCAGCCTTCCTGGGGCTGTTGTCACATACTCCTCCTCCACGGAAAGGGTTCAGGAAGGTTTAAGCCCCTTAAAAAGTGGGGTAGGGAAGGGGCACTGGGCAACTTGAGTGGGTCATAGCCACCCTGTTTTTATTTCCAAGATCGATGCTGGCTGAGGAAGGGCTGGGAAAGCTCCCAAATGAGAGGATGGGGCTGGGAAAGGTGGGATGGGATGTGAGTTGGGTCAGTGTGAAATGGCTGGTGCTGTTTGCCCAGTCTCCCCCTCTCACTGTGTCACTGGTTCCCCTCTGGCAGGAGAAGACGGAGCCCTACTTCATCGGGATTTTCTGCTTCGAGGCTGGGATTAAGATTGTGGCTCTGGGGTTTGTTTTCCACAAGGGCTCATATCTGCGCAATGGCTGGAACGTCATGGACTTCATCGTGGTCCTCAGCGGGTGAGTTGGGGCCATTGGTGGGGTTGGGCAGCTGGGCACGGGGCCTCGTCCCGGTGGGGACACAAGCTCTAGGATATGGGGCAAGGCCCTGGTTTGCTGTTGTCGGTGGTTTTTCTTCATCCCAACGAGAGAGGGGAGGATGGTTCCCTGTGCTGGAGGCTCCTGCGTTGGCTTTGCTGTGGGCAGCTAATGGTGAGACAAGGTTCCCCACTGGGCGAGGAGGGCTGACTCTGAGGCCATCATGTCTAGCCTTCCTCAGCTGGTGGCCTGGTATCTGTCACCCATCTGGGCATGGGGCGAGGTGAGGATGAGGTAGGAGCATGTCCCGATAAGCTACTGCACGTGGTCTGGGAGAGGTTTTGGTCAAACCCTCATGGGGAGGGAGAAAACCTCTTCTCCTCTTGCCTTCCCAAGCACTTTCCAGCCTTGGCCTGGTGCTGGGGGTTTGGGAATGAGGTCTGGGTGGAGCCGCATTCCCAGGTGATGCTCGCTCAGCATCCCAGTGTGCAGCAGTAATACTGGGGGTGGTAGCACAGAGAGCTTCACGGGTGCTGGTTGTGTCACTGGTGGTGTCACCTGCCAGGGACGTGGCCCAGATTTGAGTCCTGCTTGCAGTGCGATGGGCTGTGCTGGTGACATAGAAACGAGCAGGGGCATTTGGGCTTGTCTTAGCCAACACTGCCAATCACTTTGAGCAGAAGTCCCCAGGGTGACCCCCCTGGGTCCCTCACTGTCTGGGGGACACGTGGGTGCCTGCAGCGACTGAGGGGCCCTGGGGAAAGGGTGTCTGGACTTGCGTGCCGATGGCAACGCCACATTCAGAGGAGCTGGTTTGATGAGTACAAACAGATGGTGCCTGTGGATCTCTGAGCACTTCATGAGCTCTGCTGGGTGCAGAGCAGCTGCAGGGCTGGCTGGGGAACTGAGGCACGGGAGCGAGACGCCTGGGGTTTCTCCCGAGTTGCTTGCTGCACAGTCCTGTCTCTTGGCTTGCAGGGTGGTGGCACCACGTGGGACATGACACCCGCTTGGGTGTTCAGAGGAGGAAAGGTCCTGAGTCCGGTGCTGCCGGGGATGTGGTGATGGGTGCTGCTCGTCCATGGGGGAGAGGTGCAGGTTGGGACCGTGCTTGAGAGAAAGCTTGAGGAGAACATGACCAGGAATGTTTTGACTCCTTTGGTCCAAGGTGGACCCGAATGGCCTCGCTGGTGAATAGGACCTTGTCTGCCTGTGAAGGCAGGGTGTCGGTGTGCTGGTGGTGGGGTGATGCTTCTCGGTGGGCAGCAAACAGGCTGCCCGCGGGCAGTGCAGCCATCGCACAGGATGCTGCTGGCTCTTCTGCATCTGCAAAGCGACGCTCAGGGGAGGGCTCTGTGGCCAGGCAGGCTTGCTGCTGCGGGGAGAGTGGCTGGGCACAGCTCCTGGGCTGGGCAAAGGTGGTCACTCCCCTGGTCACATCGCTGGGGACAGCGTGGGACACGTGTCACCCCCGGTAGCAACAAGAGGGGACGTCTCGGCTTCACCTGTGCAGCTGCAGTGCTGGGCTGAGCGTGCAGAAAGCAGCCAGGTGGCTGGGAAATGCCCATCGGCCGTCTTCTGGCCCGGGCATCCTTTGGGGCCTGGGCCAAGGGGAAGCACTGGGCTGGGAGGGGGGGTTCACCGCGGACCTCTCCCTGCCCTCCCTGCGGCTCCGGGCAAGCTGACTGTAACCGAGCCGGTGCTGAGTCAGCGCTCGGCAATTACTCACTCACGAAAGCCTCGCCAGCTCCTTTCGGTGCCGCGCCGCGCCGGGCCCTGTGCCAGGGAATCAATTGTCCATGAAGGACTGTTAATGCCGTGCCGGCCGCCCTGCCGGGAGGTGCCCAGATCCCCCTGACACCGCCGGTTATGGGGCACAGCCCTCCGGGGTCTGCTTCACCACCATCACCCCCCTTGCATCCTGATGTTTGCTCCGGCGAGATGAAACCCTCTCCAAGAAATGCCCGGTTAGCCGCCAGCTTTGCCCCAGCAGTGCCGGTGCCTGCTGGCACGGGCTTACCGGGCTTCCAGGGTGGATTCTGTTGTATGATGGGTGGAGTAGGCAACCCACAGATTTTCATCCAGGACCAGTTTTGGGGAGGATCAGGTCACTGGGAGATCAGCTGGACCAGGTGATGGGCTCCTCTCTGCCGTTCAGCTCTTGCTTTTGCTGTGCGGTGCTGACAAAGCTGTTGTTCTTCAGCACCACGGTTGCGCCTCCCTTGCAAGAAACTCTTGCCTGTTTGATCTGCTGAATTATTGGCAAATTTCTTCAGCAAATAATCCTCGGCTGGCAAATGACTTGCAAACAGCTTGTGGGAGAGGGTTTGCACTTGGCGGTTCACGCTGTGTTGGTTGCGTAAGGCGGGTGGTGAAGTCTGCACGGGGGACGTGTGCAGGCGACCGGCACGTTCAGGATCATCTTTGCGGACTAAAACTTTATGCTTGATCACTTGATGTGAGTGTCTGGACAGAGACTATTGAGCTTGGGAGAATTAATGGTCGCTGGGATGTTGTTGTGACTTAGCAAGAGGCAGTGGCTGTGGTGGAGGGGATGTTGTGAGCATCAGAGGTATAGGGTAGCGCTCGCCTTGGCATGTGCTGACTGGTTTGGGATGCTGATGCATCCCATGATGATGGACCAGAGAGGTATCCACGTGAGCAGGACCCACCCCAGGATCCATCCCTGATGGACCCAGAGAGACCCAGCATCATGCTCACTGGCCCTTGTCCCTCCAAGGGTGACACAGGCTATTACTCTTCCTTTCTGGACTTATTTTTTGCCACATATCTGATGGGAGAGGTGCTTAATGCAGGTGGCATCATGGCCCCAGCTACCACGCTGGGGTTTCCATAAGCACTGGGATATTCTGGGCATGCTCTCCCTCATGTAAATTAGCCTAACGAGGGGCTACTGCCGTGAGTAGACTCCTGGGACCCCATGCAGGAATGGATGGCACTGACTTGGGTTCAGCTGGTGTTTGCTTCTTGTGTCAATAAATCTGGATTTTTTCATCTCAGTGGAAATCAACGCCCACCTAAAACTCCCTGATGCTAACGCTTCCACTGGGGAACTAATAGTCACATTTGTAAACCCGCTCTGTTTATAACCTGTGGTTTCCAAATCATCATCTCTGCCTGAAAAAAACAGCCTGTTCTCCCTCAGCTAAAAGTATTTTTATCTGAAAATGTGCATAAAATACCTTCACTCGTTCTGAGGTGGAGCCAGGGAGGGGAATGTCTGTGTTTCCCCTGGGGCTTGGGGATGCTCACCTTGCCCATGCATGAACCAGAGCTGGCCGGGCACGCAAGCTGGACTCGTGACCTGCTCCATGCAGCATGTCCTGGACCAAAAAAAGGGGAAAACTGCTCAGAAATGGTCAGAAATGGCAGCAGGAGCATGGTGACCTCTTAATTGGTGGTCCTGAGAGGGAAAGGTTGAAGGATGTTCAACCATCAGCCACTGGAGCACCAGGTCCCTGCTCCCCAGGTGTCATTAGTGCAACAAATAGAGATCAGGGATCCTAATCCAGCTTGCCTTGTCGTACACCATATTTGAAGGAGTTTGTGGAAAAAAAAAAAAGGGTTAAACTCCCTCTGCAAATATCCAGGTGGGTGTGTGCTTCACACACTCCAATGCCTGAGCATCATAGCACCCTTGGCTTTTTTTATAGCAGTTGCAGTGGTAATACAATAACACATTACGTGAGAGGTGAAGGGGTGGGGGAACACTTCTAACAACGGGAAAAAATCAAAATGGAAATCAAAAGGCCCTTGTGAAGTTGTGCTGCTCAGGAGCCAGGGAAGCAGCCGCTGTAAAACCAGGATAAATACACCAGGGTCACTAAAAGGAAGAGCTGGCGTCAGGGTTTTTCAGAGGGTTTAATAACAGCCGCTACACCTGGATGCCTTTTGTGAAACCCTTGGGCACTGTGGTTTTCATTAAGGGATTTTGTGGGGTGGAGCATGGCCAAGGAAAGGCAGGAATGAATGATCACCAGCAGTGCCTGCTGTACCCTTAGCAAACCCGGAGCTGACCGGACAGGCACCAGCCTGTGCCAGAGGAGTAAAGCCTGGCTCTCCGAGCCAGGACGGCTGGCCTGAAAACCAAAGTCCTCTCCCTGCAAAGGCAAGTGGCAGTTGTGAGCCCGGCCTCTCCCTCTGACCTCCCGGTGAAATCCTGTGCACACCCGTGCCCTGATTTTTTGGCCGCGACTGGGCTGAAGCAGGAGAGAGTGGTTCCTAGCAGGCTGCTTTCCTCTTTGCTGCAGGATTGCAGCGTGAGCATGGGGACGAGGAGGGCAGGTTGTTGCTCATGGTGGTGCTGCCTGGATTGTGGGATGACTGCCCTGGAAAGTGCCCGGTGCCCTTTTTGCAATTCCCCTCAGCTCCTCCACGGCAGAGATGAGGATGCTTTGCCCTCTAGTATTTAGCGCACCTCGCGCAACCCAAATTCTGCGTGTCTTAGGTGGTCTTTTTGGTCTCAGAGGTCCAGAGATGGAGTGGGGGGGCGGTCCTTGAACCGGTGCTGGCAGCAGTTCTGTATGGGAATATTCATATGCTGCATCCCCTCGTGGTTTAGGGTGCCGGCCCCCAGCAGCATGCCTGGCACCCCGTGCATGTGCAAGAGCACACACAGGTGCACGTGCACACCCGGGCTGGGAGCAGGCTCTTCCCCCGGTGCTGACACCTGCGTTTTCCTAACTGAGAGACTACAGTGCACCTCCAGGCAAGGAAGCTTGGGGGAGTGGATATGAGGCTTGGAGAAGAGTTAAATCAGAGCACAAGTGCAGCACTCCAGCACGATTATTCTGCCGGAGCCTGTACCGTTGCAAAGAGTGTTGTCCTACACAATAAACCAGTAAAGAGACAACCCCGAGTCCAAAAGCAGAGCAAAGCTTTGATCACACCAAACAAGACTTTTTTTCCCTCTTCCCTTCTTTTCCTTTCATGAATGGTGCTGATCTCTAACCTGATGTCTGCCCCATCTCCCACCCCCTTCCCAGCTCTTTCCTTCCAGGACAATTAGTAAAGTGTTTGGTCTTTCGTTTGGATGAATAATTGATTCCCCAGCATTGTGAATGATTCATGTGCCATATGCCATGGCAACGGGACGTGCCTGACATCGGCACCTCGTACAAAGGGCAGTGCCGTTTCCCCGGCCCGGCGAGGGGATGGGAAGGGTGATGAGGGAAAAGGCTTCGTGCTGCTGGGGATGGGTGTTGGGGTCGGGGCATGGAGGGACCCCCAGGCAGGCAGACCCATGGCTCTGGCTCTGGGGGAGATGGGCACCCTGCCTTCCCCCGGTGCAGGATCCGGCCCACGTGCTGCTCACGTGCCTCGCTCCATCCTTCCCGGCTCCTCTTCCCCGGCGGATGGTTTCCCGCAGCCGCTGCGCTGCGGAGTGAGTCAGTCTCTCCCACGCGGCTGCTGGTCCCCGGGGGCATCGCCTCCCCTCCCAGGCACCCCTCCACCCCGGGCGCTCCCTGGGGGCTCCTTCCGCAGCCCCGACATCCTTGCGGAGCTCCCGGGCTGGGGCGAAGCCCTCGTCCTCCTGTGGCGGTAAAGCCTTGGGCCAAGCTGCAAAGTCTCCACGTGCCATTTCTTTGCGCTGCCACAGACCTCGCTCCGGGAGAGGAGTTGCGGGGTAAAAGCCTGGCTCGAGGGAAGGGGGAAAGGGGTTATTTTCCCCCACGTCCTCACATGGGAATGTGGTATCACCCAGGCTTGGGTGAATATCCCTGGGGTCTCGGACCTCACCTTTGGCACGAGTTCAGACAGCTCCTCCCGTGGTACATGGTCACCTGTGCTGTATTTCTCTTTGCGGGGCCGGCTCTCCAGCCTCCTGGCAATGACTTTAAGTTTCCATCAGGTCCCATTTGTGCAAACAGTTTCACCAGCATCTCCCCACCCTGCCAAATCCTGCATCCGCTGAGAGGCGTCGCAGGGGCCGCAGGTGGGAGGGAGGTGCGGGGTTTGGCCAGCTCGCAGGGTGCAGAGGGGGTGCTCCCTCATGCACCAAATCCTAGGGGCTTGTCCAGGAAGAGGTGGCCTTGGGGGATCATTTTGTCCCCCAGACCGAAGGCTGGTAAAGGCCGATTTCGTTGTTCACCCTCATCACACCTTGCAGGGAGTTGTTGGTGCCCAGTTCAGGGCTCTCAAAGCAGCCAGGAAAGACGGGATCAGCAGCTTTGCAGCAGTGCAATCCACTTGTGTCACGGCCCCGAAACCTAGAAAGAGAAAGTGAAGACGATGGAGGCTTTGAGGTTGCTTTGAACTGTGCTGATGGCAGGATTTGGACCTGGTCTCCCTGTCCCTTGGCATCCCCAAAGCGGGACCACTGTGCTCTGCTGGGGCATCCTCAGGGTGGGCAACCTGATCCCGCTGGCCCTGCCTCGAGCGGAGTTTGGACCCAAGAGCCTAGAGTACGTCCCGCTACTCGTGATGCTCTCTGAAGAGAGGGGAGGGATTGATTCACCAGCAGAAAAGGGCAAGAATGGGGTAAATTCATCAGGTAACTTACTTTCTGTGAGCCGTTTGACCAGTGTATTAATTATGAAGTAGTCTCCCTCGTAGAGTCAGGTGGCAGTGCAAGCCTTCAGGGGCCTTTCCACTTAATTATAAATATTAATTTGCACGTCAGCCAGCCAGCCAGCCAGCCAGCCAGCACCCTCCCTGTCCCAGATTTTCAGCTGAGATTAGTCTGTCTCAGCCGATCCCTCCCTTCACCCAGCACACCCCGGAGCTGCCCTTTGCTGGGACGGCTTGTCTGCACGTGCCTCTGCAGCAGTCCCTGAGGGAAATGGTCAAGGGATGCTCAGTTTGGGCTGGGGGGATGAATCAAGGGTCAATCTGATCATCTGGGGGTTCAGCCTTTGCTTGGGGTCCCCAGTACGAAGACCTTTGCAGCATGTCCTGAGCTGTGTGGGCTGTCCCCAAGGGCTGAGGCTTCAGGGCTGCTGGTGCAGCTCTCGATGGGATGATGGGGACGGGAGCGGATGCGACGCGCAGCCCCTGGCACGGGCAGCAGAGGCACGGTGGGTGCTGTAGTATGTGATAGTGCCCGAATTTGGTGCTGGCTCTGTGCTAATAAAAAGGCTTTTGTGTGGGCAGGGTCATGGAGCATTGCTCATGGTTTGTTCTGCTAAGTCCTAAAGAACAGAGAGTCGTTGAAAATGTGGTTTTTTTTTTTTTTTTTTTTTTTTCCCCCCCCGCTCCGGGAAGAGAAAGCTATAGGTGCGGGTCTTCAGCTGGAGGCAAGGGCATGCGCTTTGCTCAGCTGCTGCGAGCTGGAGCGGTGCCCGAGGGCTGAGCATCGCTCCACCGGCAGCCAGCCCCAAAGCCTGCAGGTGCGGCGGGCCCAGCGGGAGCTCGCCCTTCGCTCTGGAGCCTGTAAATAAATAAAATAAAATAATCATCCTGGTTGCAAAGACAAAGCATCGGATTTTTTTTTTTCTTTTCTTTTTTTCCCGAAAGCATGTTTTTGTCTGCCAATGATTGCTCACTATTCAATTATACTTTGGGGGATTAGCATATATTTCCCATCCTGCCTCCTCTCTCATTTGCATTCTTCCAATAGCTCCTCTCTGCTCTTTTCTCCACCTGAAGTCTCTCTTCCCCCTTTCCTCTGAAGAAGTAAAACTAACCCCTTTGCCTGGGTGACCTATAAAAACGCCTTCACTTTTTTTTTCCCCCCTTCTTTTTTTCTCCAGTACATATGATGAAAAGCATGAGATCATTGGGATTTTTATAGCCCAATCTGGCAGCTTTTTCAAATAACTTGGATGGTGAGATGTAATTTTAGTTTGGGTCCTTGCCTAAAAATAAAGAATAATTATTAGCACGTCAGACGTGGATATTGTAAGTGTTCGAAAAGGATTTAAATTGTTCTACAGATACCGGAGCTGCCGCCCTGTGTCAGCACAAAGGTCTGTCACAGCCCAAGTCTCATCTCTGTGCTGCGCATCCCGAGGAGCTATAAGAAACCTTAACGTGTGTCAATAAATAAATCGGAAATAGGTCATGCTGGGTGATACGGATGGCTCTCTGCAAAAAAAAAAGGAAAAAAAAGGCATGCTTAGAGGGTTAATAACTGATTAACAGGTGAGATGCTGAACTCCAAAGCAGGAAGGTGTGTTTTAAGCATTGTATTTATTATTAGCAGTAACGTGGTAATGGTGTCTGTGCGTACTAGAGAAGCCTGGCTGTTGGGGAGACAACAATGTGTGTTATTTAGAGCCACTGAAGGGCTTGGGAAGGGCAGATAGAAGCCATCCTTACATGCCTGGAAGCTTGCTTGGCTTCTTCCAGCCACCTCAATTGGTCTAAAAATGGCCCAGGGCTGCTCAGATCCTGCTCAGAGGCTCTGGGATGGATGGGTTTGCTGGGAGAAGCTCCAGGAGTGCCTGCTCCCAGTGCATCTGCCCTCACCGGGAACTGTGGCTGTGCCTGCAAAAGGGTGCAGAGGCACCTATTTTGTAGTGGTGGGTCATCTTTCTGTCATCGGTCGGGAGACATGTCTGCAGTGCCACCACCTCGCTTCGGTGATCTGTCCAAACCTCCTTCCAAAAGAGCTCGTGATGTCCCTTGTCCCCCAGTGAGGACAAGGAGCATGTCACCTTGCCACAGAGGAGTCCCATTCTTAGCAGCTAATTTAGAGCGCTGGGAAGTAGTGCCCTGAAATCACCTGAACCTTGCCTGAAGGCTCGGCGCGGCGGCTCCTGAGCCCTTCAAACAAATCTGGGTTAGCGGAGGACTTTGCAGCCAGGGTGTTCTGCTCCCCTCGGCCGCGATGGGCGGCCGGTGATGATCCTGCCCTGGGGAGGAGACGTGCGGTGTGGCTGGGACCGGTGATGTCTCCACCTCCATCACTCCGCCCGGCTCTGTAGGACCACGGCTCGTGCTGCTCCGTGGTGGTAGGAGAGAGCTGTCGATCCCGCGCTGCTGCCAGCAGCCTTCCAGCTGGCTTTTCATGGTGCTGGGCTTGCATTGGTGAACCCTCAGGAGAAGGGCTGGAGCCTGTGTCCAGCCCAGGAGCAGCCCCGGTCTCCTGGAGATGCTCGGCCCTGGCCGGAGTCAGCGCAGGGGCTGCAAATGCCTTTTCCCCATCCCTTTGTGAGGCTGCTTGGACACCAGATATCAGGATGCGAGCAGCAAAAGCCGAAGGAGGGTCTTGGGGTGTCCAAAGTAGTGTTGGGTGCACTGTGTCCTCTACACCGGTGTTTTGGGGAGCGCTGGGTTACCCTGCTCTCACTGGCAGGTTGCACGAAAAAAATGAAAGCACCTGTGCTCTTCTGTCTTCCATGTGCTGCTGAGTGGCCGTGCTTTATCATAATTACTGATTTTGATCTTACAACCAATTTAACAATGCAGCTCTCCCCAGCCTCTGGGTGCTCCTGACTTAATTAAGTCCCTTTTTTGCTCTCCCGTCAGCTCCATGGGTAGCGGGGGCTGGTCACAGGCTGGGGCACGGGGGAAAGGGAAAGTGCCATCAAGGGTAAAAGGTCCCTTTATATATCAGGGATAAGCAGCCCGATACACGAGGAGTTGTGGGTGATGGGTGATGCTGGGGTGATGCATCCCATCTGCTGCTGGGGCCAGGCTTTGCAGCTGACCCCTTGTGCTGGGGCAGGGAGGAGGAGGAGGCTAAGAAAAGGAGTTGAAACAACCTGGTCTGCTGATGTGAGAGCATTTCTGCTGCTGGGGTATCCTAGGAAACCCAGCCGCCTTTCTGGAGGGGCAGGTTGGTACCTGCCGTACCTCGGGGAGAGGGGGAGAGAAAGAGTGCTAATTGCTCAGCGCACCAGCGAGCTGATCTGGCCTGTAATTAGATGAATTAGTGGAACAATGACCCAATTTCCCTTGTTTTTTGGATTGCTGCAAACAGCCCTGAGGTTGCTGCCTCCCTCTGTCCCGCTCTCCTCTCCGTCCCCTCCTCTCCCATCCCCTGCTCCTCCACTGCAACCCTCCCTCCTCCTCCTCGCCCAGCACCTGGGGAACGAGCCCAGATGGGAGAGGAGGCCACAAGCTCCGGCACCGCTGTCTGAGCTCCTGCAGCTCTGCCAGCATCTCCGAGCTGCGCTATCCCCATCCCCCCAGCAAGTACAGGGGCCTTGAGTATTTCCACTGCTGGACTCGGTGTGCACCAGCTCCCTTCTGCCCCAATTTGTTTTCCAGAGATGGGTTTGAAAAAATCTTTGTGTTTTAAAAGAAAACCTCTGGAGTCCTTCCTGTGCCTGCTGGTTGCCTTCCAAGGTCATCAAACTTTCATTACTATAGATTTTTGAATGCGTGTGAGGTTCTCGGCTCCTTCTTGGCAATCCCAGAGGTGGGGCTCCAAGGAAGCTCCAGTTACGGAAAAAGCCAGAGCAGCTGATGGCTGGAGGGGCTGCCAGGGGAGCATGGGTGACCACTGGGGGGAGATCCCCATCTCTGGGGCACTATCTGTGGTCTATGTGCCACCTGCCTGGAAGGGAGGTTAAACCCACGCAGCTGTGATGAGCGTGGCGTCGGCAGTGTTGAGACCCCAGAGTGCGATTTCATGGCACGGGTGATGGCCAGCGCTGCAGCATGGGGCTGTCCCCAGCCATCCTGGCATGTGGGGGGCATCGATGGGGGGCTGCCAGGGCTGGGTAGCCCCTGGGTGGCTTTGGCTGACCATAGTGGCCCACGAGCTTTGGTGCCGGCATCAAACGGGGCTTGCTGGCACATGGGCTTTGCGAGGCATTGAATCTCTGTACCTGCCCGGGGACGTGGTCTTCCTTGTGACTTCCCCCAGCCTGGCGTGAGAACATGGGTCTTGACACTGGGGTGGCCGAGGTCTTTGCCCAGGATAACTCTGCTCTCTCCCTGTCTGCCCACAGCATCCTCGCCACTGCTGGGACACACTTCAACACCCACGTGGACCTGCGGACGCTGCGGGCCGTGCGCGTGCTCAGACCTCTGAAGCTCGTCTCGGGCATTCCCAGTAAGTTGGATGCTCCTGGTCCTCCTCCCGGGGTGTCCGCATCCATCCCTGATGTCCTTCAGAGTGAGAGGGGTCCTCGTGCCACCTCAGGGATGTAGGGTGAAATTAGGGAAGGGGGGGACAAACCTCCCCATGTAGCGGGAACTCTAGGATGGCAGCATTTGGTGTCCCTGGGTGGCAATTCCCCCCTGCCCAGCCCGCTCTGTGCTGGCACAAAGCTGGGCTCAGCGGCTCGCTGAGACCCTCCGGCAGCTCTGCTTCCCTGGCCAGAAGGCAGTGGGTGGATCCTTTCAGGACTGAGGTTTATTCAGGGGAGATTTCAGGTTTTTGCAGGATTTCATCTGCTGGCACAGGGATAAATAAAGAAACTAGGCTGCTGCTGGCACCGGTCTTCCCACCCCTCCTGTCCTGGGCACCAGCTAGGTGGTGTGCTGGATCTGTGCCTTGGGGGCAACGAAGGGGACAGTTGCACAGGCCACATCCCACCAAGTCTAGGTGGGAAAAGGACAGGCAGGGCACCAGCAAGGGGACCAGATCCAGAAACCAGCCCTCCCAGAGCCTTGCTCTGCAGCCTGGCCCTCCCTGCTCCCCCTGGGATGGTGTTTTCCTCCATGGTCCCCAGCTGCCCAAAGGGATCCTCCAGACTGTGCTGGCCTCTTGGATCTGTCTGATGACTGTCCATCCTCTCTGCTCACTGTCCTCCTCTTGCCAGAGGTGGGATGCCCCAGGCAGGGGATTTGCATCACTGTACTGAGCTGTTCCTTTCTTTTCCCTCCCAGGCCTGCAGATTGTGCTGAAATCCATCATGAAGGCCATGGTGCCTCTCCTCCAGATTGGCTTGCTGCTCTTTTTTGCTATCCTCATGTTTGCCATCATTGGCCTGGAGTTTTACAGTGGGAAGCTGCACCGAGCCTGCTACACAAACAATTCAGGTGGGGAGAAGGGCTCTGCACCCACTTTGCATCCCGCGGGTGGAAAACAGCTGGGACGAGTGCATGTTGCTATCATGGGAAGCCCAGGGCCGAGAAGATCATGCATTTTGCTTTGTGCACACCAGGCATCACCGGGTCGTGTTCAGGATGTCCCAATTTCTTATGGGAGCAGTT
Source organism: Haliaeetus leucocephalus (assembly GCF_000737465.1). Classification (NCBI taxonomy): domain Eukaryota; kingdom Metazoa; phylum Chordata; class Aves; order Accipitriformes; family Accipitridae; genus Haliaeetus; species Haliaeetus leucocephalus. The sequence continues at coordinate 350,335 of NW_010973166.1, read as the reverse complement.
TGTGTGCAGCCAGGGCTAGTCCTAGCAGGGTCACCTGCTCTGCCCCAAGCCCATCTGCGTTCGGGCTCTTCCCCTTGCCTGTCCCTTGCCTCTCTCTTACGTCTGCCTCCTTTGGCTTTCTGCTGTGTGCTTGCAGGTGAACTAGAGGAACTGGACCCCCCCCATCCCTGTGGGGTGCAGGGTTGCCCCCCAGGCTATGAATGCCGGGAGTGGATCGGTCCCAACGATGGGATCACGCAGTTCGACAACATCCTCTTTGCTGTGTTGACCGTCTTCCAGTGCATCACCATGGAAGGGTGGACCACAGTTCTGTACAATGTGAGTAGAGCTGTTCTGGGGTCTCTTTGGGCAGCTGGGGATGGGGATGGGGAGCTGGAGATGGTATTTCTGTGTCCTGGAGGTCTGTGAGATGCTGAGTTTCCTTTGTGATGGAGATGGGGTCAGTCCATCCCGTTTGGGCAGGGGATGGGGAGTAAAGAGGCATGTGTTACATGTCTCCAGGCAAAGGGAGCTCTAAGGGCTTTGGGCCTCATCTCTGGGCTGCTCGTGCAACCCGCTGCAGAGAGCAAAACCTTGTGGGCACGGGCTGCAGCAAGCTTCCTGCGCGAGGGCTGTCCCTGGGGAGTGGGGAGGTATCCATCCTTCCCTCCTCCTTCTCCTCCTGTGCTCCCCGGGGCAGCTTTGTAAGAGCAGACCTGGTTTCTGGGCACTGCGCATCCGCTCTCCCTGCGGACCAGGCAGTGAATGTGCCTGCATCCCTGCGGCGGCCTCGGAAAGCCCCGGAGCTGGGCTCAGACCCCCTCCCTGGGGCAGGGGCAGTGTTCTGGTGTCCTACAGGGAGCTGGGACCTTTGGTGTTTGTGCTGCAAATACCTATCAGCGCTGATGGAGCAGGGAAAAGGCTGGGCTGAGTTCCTGTGGTTCACAGTGGCTTGAAGTTGCTGATGCCCAAGTGCTTGGGGTGCCCAGGGAGCAACTTGGGGACAAAGCTGTAAGCAGAAAAAAAACCTACAGGCGATCACAAAGTCCTATATCTTTGTGGGCGATTGGCCGTATACGTACGTTTTAGTTTATGGGCTAGAAGCAACCATGCCAGTTCTGTTCCCAGCCTAATTTCAGCATCAATTTTGGCGTCATTGCACCGGGAATGTTTTTATACCCTGGTTCCCATAGTGCCTGGAGATTTGCAGAGTGGCATTGCTCTGCGGGAGGCAAATTGGATGGTTTGTGATGGGGAAACATGCTTTGATAGTTACTTTGTTGTGAGCAGAAAGGCTGGTTTTTAACCCCAGGCAAAGGCACTGCGCTGCCAGCGTCGCTTGGTCCATCCCAGGGTCCTTCTGGGGGTGCAGGTTGGTGTGCACGGGCAGACTGACCATGAAACCTAGACTGGGGTAGAAAGGGGAGAGTTCATGGCAAGGGCTTGACCTTACCACGAGGATTTGGTTTTTCTCTTCCTAAAGGAGATGGCGGTGTCAGGATCTTGCTGCTTCAGCAGGGGAATTAGACAGGATTGAACCACCTGGGTGTTCAGACTGAAAAAAGACCATTTCTTGGCTGCTTCTGGTGTATCAATGGGATTAGAGACTTAACTAGAGCGCCTGTTGCCCAGGCATAACTGAGTATAGCAGGAAAGGTGATGTCTCCTGCCTGGCAGTGTGGTTCCCCTACCTTTAGCGCAGCCGGGCAGCTGCTGCCTGCTCACACCACTGTGCTGCAGCCCGTGCGTGCCCAGCGCTGCCCATGCTTGGCACCAGCAACCTGCCCCGCACCTTGTTTCTTGTGTTAATGACCAGCTCTCTGCAAAAGCCAGGGGCTGCTTCCATCGGTGCTCCCCGTGTCCCCTCCTCCCCATCCTTTGTCGCCTGCAGCAATTAGCAGCAGCATTCCCCATGCTAGAGCCCCAGTTGCGGCACTCGAAGAGCCCGGTGAGCTACACAGATGGGCAATTTATGGTCTGATCGACCTCGAGGGTTCGTACCGGCAGTTCCTGAGAAAGTCTGATCTCCCGCCATTTGGGATGTCCTTACTGGGAAGGCTGGAGCCGATCTGCTCGGTGGGATTTGCTGATCCACCATCTGGATCTTGCTGGAGGGTAAGGATGGGAGATGCTGCTGGGAGCACTGAACACTACGCTCTGCAGGACCCCTGTTTACCACCACAGCTGCTAAATCAGGGGCTCACTAGGACACTTGGGAGGCCACAGCCCCGCTATCCAAATAATCTTCCCAGCACCAGTGACAATGCCGGGCAGACACACACTGTCATGGTGTCCCCGATGGCCTGGACCATAAAGTGCCTCCCTTTCCCGCTCCTCTGCAAAGAACCAGCTATTACTTACCTATAATGGAAAGGATTAGGGACCTTCCTTGGCTTTTAATTGAATGAAGATTGGGGCATTGGTATAGTAAAATGCTGCTGATTCACTTTGGGAGGCGGCAAGGGACGGACATTGTTCCGAGCACTGTCGAGCTGTGCCTCTCGCCCTCCCTGGGGACAGTGGCTGTCTCGCAGGGTGTCTCTAGGTTGCAAAGGCTATGGGTGCTCAGTCTTTCTGCTGCTTGGAGGCAGCAAAATGGGCTTTTGCCTGGTTTTTAATAGAAGAATGAGGCATACGCATGGGAGTTGCAGTCCCCAGGAGATGGTGGAGGAGGGCTGGACAGGGGTGGAAAGCCACTGGGATGCTCTGCCATCATCTTCGTCACTCAGAGCAGCAAATCAGAGCAGGCTCCTGCTGCTAACCAGCATGGACCGTGCCCAGCACATGTCCCAGGTTTGGGGGGATCGGCGGGGGACTCTCAGCTTTCCCACCGGAATAAAGTGATGGGAGGCTGTGTTCTTGCAGGTTAACACCACAGAGGAGAGGGAGATCACAGGAAAACCACTTTAGCAATCTCTCAAAGAAATTGCTTACTATAGTATTCACTTGTGTAACTGTATCGTGATTTTAAGATCCATTTTTCCGCAATTTTACTGGGTCTGGAAGCATGGCTCCCAAAATTTGTAGATAGTATCACAAAAAGCTAATCAGCCCCGTGGTGCTTTCCACGTGTGTTTTTTTCATGGGTGTGATTGCCTTTCTCATTGTTTTCATCAGCCTTGCCTGTGTAAAATGCTGTTTTGCTAGGTAGAAATCACAGTATGGGTTAAAAAAAAAAAGAAAAAGCCTTAAACTGTGGGGCGTTACGGCTTTTCCAGTTCCAGTCCCTGGGACTCTGAAGGACTTTGATTTCTTTTAGAGGGGAGTTTCAGCTTTGTGGCTCCTCTGGCCGTCTCTGCAGTCCAAAACAGGGGCTAAGGAGTTTTTGCTTTTCTTCTTATACTGGAGCAGATGCCCCTTCCCTGGGCTGGGTCGAGACCAAACCTGATTTCTGTAGGGACCAGAGGGAAATATAATGCTGGCAAAGAGGCTCGCTGTCCTACTTCTCTGCCTCTGCAGACTTGCTGGCACGGGGCAGGGACTGGGTTGCAGTTTTGTCATTAAAGAGTGATGCTGAGGTCTGGGGGGGTGGCTGGGCTGGAGAGGGGCTGCCGGTGTGTGCTGCGGGGCTGGGACACGGCACAGGCACTCGGTGGTGCTGGCAGCTTCAGATGCTCAGCCTGGCTCCCCTGGTCCCAGGGAGCGAACAGGAGAGGAGTTCGAAATCGTCATTTCCTCTGAAACACCGACTCGAAAGGCTGTATTTATTCACCAAGATTGTTTATTTGCTTTCCCGTTTGGAAGCGCTCAGCCGCTGTGCTTGCAGGCAGCGAGGAGGAGCCCGGCTTGCCGGGAGCTGCCGCTCTCCTCTTCCCCCTACGCTGCCTGGAGCTGAGATGGGAAGAAAAACACCCGTGGCAAGCGTGTGCTGGGGCTGTGGGCTGGCCTGGTGGGCTCTGCAGGGAGGGGGGTCAGCGCTGCCTGTCCTGGCTGGGTCTCTTGCCCAGAGCATTGCTCTGTGCTCTCTGGAGCAGCCGGAGCAGGTACACCAGCCATGCAGCACGGGAACCGCAGCCCCCAGTCAGGAATTGGTTAGTCCAGGACAAACAAAACCACCAGTGCATGGAGAAAGCTGCTGTTTATAGCTGTGGGAGCGATGCAAACATGGATGGATGCAGGCAGGGGAGCCAGGGCTGCCTGCTTCTCCTGCCAGTGTTGCTCGTGGGGTCTGAGGCTGCCGCGAGGTGCAAGCGGTTGCGGTTGCAAGCGGTTGCTGAGGTTGCATGTGGTTGCAGGGGGGAACAGGTACAAGTGTGGGCATGTGTCCGGCCATGGCCCCGGGCACCCTCTGCTCACGCTGGGAGAGGCTCCAAGTGCTTCACAAATGCAGCACGGCCAGTGCAGAGGACCAGAGCCTGCTGTGCAGGGAAAACCTGTTTCCCTGCGTGGATCTGGCTGTCAGGTTGAACTCCTGATCCTAATGTTGTGGCCCCAGTAAAGTCCCGAGAGTCGGAGCAACCTACAGACAGGCAGGAGTGCCTGCCCAGCAGTGATAACCAAGCCACAGCCAGGTCATGCCAAGAGCCAACTTGACTTTGCACAGGGCCACGGCTGTTAGCAACGATGGGTAAAAACATTTGCCTCCTAGGCACGAGCATTACAGCAGTGCTGGAAGAGCAGCCGTGCTGCTAATAAAAAATGCATGGCAAGGCCTAATGGGAGTTAGCTGTCCACAGCTGCTTGCTATAAACCCAAAAGACCTCTCATGGTGCAAGGGATTGGGACTACAGGGAAGCAGGAGGGCAAAAAGGTACAGGGAGCCTTAGGAGATGCTGGGGCTGGGTGCTAGGGGTGGGTGCTTTTGCAGCAGGAGGAAAGCATTTCTTGGTGGAAAGAGAATCAAGTCCTCAGCAGCTTCCAAAATACCTACTAAAAGGCAGCGGTTGTGGGCAGATTTGTGTGCTATAGCCTCGGGAGAGATGGGGTGTGCAGGTCTTGCAGCCCCGTGCAAAGCTGAACAGCCGCCTGCAAACAGCCAGGCGGCTGCTAACGCGCTCGTTAGGTGCGAAGCGCGAGCCATGCATGCAGAGCCCAGCAGCAGAGACTCTGCAAGAGCCGCTGTAAAACACGAGGTGCTGCGAGGAAGGGGGTTTGCAGCAAGTGTGACTCAACCGCCACGTGCTTCCAGCACACCCGAGGTGCTGCTGCGGCCAGGAGGGTGCAAGGGGAGGACACCCTGCGGGAGCTCTGGAGCCCGGCGCTGCCCCACTGTTTGGGGTCTCCTCTAAATGTGGGGTGCAAAAGGGCCGAGATGAATCTCACCATGTGCGAGATGAATGTCACCACGTGCAGAGGTCGGGGTTTCACGCTGCTGGGTGCAGGGCTGGTTTTGACCATGGAGCACCGAACCTGAGATCTTCTGCTGGAGCCTGGTTTTCAAATGTGGTGAAACATCCATCCTTTTTGAAATGGGGACTGTTCAGGCAGCCCTGATTTGGGGCACTGGGAAAGGGAGTTGTGTTAAATCACTGGCCGTGCTGGAGTACATGGATCGGAGATGGGTGCGAGGCTCATCTGTTCTGCTCCCTGCCAGGTCCCCAGCTGCACTAGTCAAGTGGCCTTGGAGGGGCTCAGAGGAGGTATCTGTTGCAAAGCAGTTATTTTTCCATGTGCGTGTGTATAAAATTGCTCATCGCTTGTTAGCATAAATTCCCAGGGTGTCACAGTCGTGCCTTGGGATGCTCAGCGCTCAGCTGTGCTCCCTGAAGCACCTGTGTGTGAAGAGTGTGAGTGGGACCTGAGCATCATGCAGGTCTGGGTGGGTTTCTCCTCTTGCCTTTTGGAGAGTGAGGGCAGTGCCTGGCTTTATGTGGGGCAGCCAGGGGCCAGTAAAATGAGTGACTTGACCAGAGAGGAGTTTGCTCCTGTTGGGGTTTGCTTGGATCTGGAGCTGAGCTGGGAAACCTCCCTGAGCCCTGGTGCTTCCAGGAGCTGCTGCAGCTCCTTTGGACATCAATGCCTGTCCCCTGGGGTTCCTGCTCCCAAAATGAGAGCTACAGTGGTGCTGGCCACATGCTGAGGGTCGCAGGGACTCTGCAGCAAGGGCCAGTGGTGCAAAGACTCCAAAACAGCACCTGCCCTGACACCACGGTGATGGGCAGAGCACTGGAGGAGCTCAGTACAGCAGTGGTCCCACAGCTAGGGACTGAGCCTGCCCTGCTGCTCCTTTGGGCACTGGGGAGGGTGAAGCTGGGAGTGTGATGGGTGACAGTGGGCTCCCAGCAAGGAGCGGCGCTGGCTAGAGATGATCTCTGGGGAAAGGAGGAGGAGGAGGAGGAGGAGAAGGGAGAGGCTGGAGAGCGGAGGGGATGGGAGGGATGGCGAAAGAGGGAAACCACTTGGCTTTTTAGCCCTCTGTGCCCTGGGACGATGCCAGGCTCTCAAGCTGGAATGCTTGCAAAGGGAAAAGGAGTCCCTTCTTGTGTGTTTTAAATTAAAACACAACACAAAAAATATCCTGTCAGGGAGGTATGAAAATTTAATCAACACCCAGTGCTCTTAGCAGCTCGGTAGCAAGTACAGATCTTAATGCCTCTGTAGCTATTCCTGGTGGCTCCCGGCCGTGCAGGCAAAGCAGGGTGTGCTGTGTGCTGGGGGGGGGATGGGGGCTGCCAAAAAGTCCCTGGCACTCGTGGCACTGCAGGACAGAGCTCCTTCCTGCTTCTTCCTCCGAAACGTTAAATGCTGAGTCTTTTAAGTGAGGACTTCAGAGAGACTTCAAGTTCCACTCCAAAGGTTTAAAACCTTCCTAACTTTTCAGGAAACGAGCTGGTTTTCCCCAAATGGCTCCTGTTGGTGCCCGAGCTGGCAGCTCACGTGCTGCTAGCCGTGGGTGCTGGAGCCCATCCCCGACGGGCACGTATGTGGCAGCGAGCCTGCTTTACCCTCTTCTCCCTTTGGAAGAGACGGTTCTTTCTCCACACTCAGCAAAGCCAGACCCTTGCCAGCTTGCCAAATGTTCCTGCCCCCCCGCCCCCCCTTTTCCCTCTGTGTGTGTGCTGAAATGACACAGCAAGAAACAAACCGAGTCTGCTGGATCCCCAGCTTTGCAGGCATGTTCTGTCAAAAGCTCCCTGCCCACACCCTCCTCCCTGCCCGCACGGGAAAGTCTCACTCCTAGACCGTCTGCCGGCAGGATTCGGGGAGCCGAGGGGCCGGCGGAGGCACCGATGCTCTGGCACTGCCCAACAACTCCAGGCTCAAGGAGAGGAGGTGGCAGAGGGTCTCGGTGCTGCCTGGCCCCCGCTGCTCAGCTTCATTAAGCCCAGGGTCTGTAATTTCATTAGCGGGTTTGGTTCTGGAAATTGTACCGGCGAGGCTTTGCAAACCTGTTTCCGTCCCTGTGCGTTGGTGCACGTGCTGTTCTGCATCAGGGCTGGATTGTGGGAGTATTGGGGTGAATTGGGGTCCTTGAGTGAGGTTGCGCATGGGTCTGTTGCCCCAGAGCATCGCAGCTGGAGCTGGGGACGTTCCTGCATTTAGGAAACATATGGGGCCCAAGCTGCCTCTGTGGGCTTGCAGCATGCTCGAAAAAAAGCAGGGATCCAGTCTGACAATCACCAAGCCCCATTGAAAAAACAACCCCAAAGCTGATCCCATGAAAACTGTGCCCTGCTGCAGGGTGCAGGCTCCGGGTCCAACCAGAGAGGCAGAGGTACTGGCACGTGTCCGAGCCTGATGCCGAGGATCTGCTCTGGGAACGTTGGCGCTGCCTTAGCCGAGCGCTGGGTCTAACGAAGGCTGCAGAGCTTTGCAAATACTCCATCAGGAAAAGTTCATCTTGCTGGCGGGGCAGTTTGGGGGGGTGCCTTCATCTGGGGCTGGGGAAGGCTCAGGAGGTGTCCGGGCAGGGGGAAAGCGGGGGTTCGGGAGCAGAGGTGGGGGCAGAAGGGGGGGTCACAGCGAGGGATGGCTGCGGGGAGAGGAGGAGGAAGAGGAGGCATGCCTGGGGACAGGGTCTGCAGATCGATGCTGGGGCATCTGGGTGTGATTTCTTGGTGGATCAGAGCAGAACAGAGCAAGAACGGGTCTCTGTGCCCAAATTAAATGTTTTGAAAACACGCGATTTTTAGTACCACTTCTAGCAATGCATTTTTTGCATTCCATTTAGAAAACAGAAAAATGAAATATATTGGTTTTTTTCCTGTTTCCCCACTCCTTCCCCTTCCCTACACATGCACAGGCACAAGCGTTCCCATGCGCCTCGGGCTTTGCTGAGCTTCGTGCACCCCTCTGTAGGGACTCCTGCCTGCTGCCTGCCCCTGGCACCCCAGAGCACCCGGGGCCAGCGATAGGCAGTGCTGCAGGCAGGGCATCGGGCAGGAGGTGGCCATGGCAGGATGCGTCCCGCTGCAGGCCAGCCCTGGCCCTGCAAAGGAAATGTACCAATTTCCTCATTAACCTGATTTGGGAAAGCAGAGCATTTTCATTCAGATCTTGTCCAGCACCGGGGTCGCTGATGGATACCAGGCAGGGCTGGCAGGGAGTGAAGCATGGCCCTGCATGCAGGAGACCAAATTACTGCTATTAAAGGGAAGAAAGAGATCTGTTACTGCGCTGAGGAGAGCAGCAGCGGGTGTCAAGGTCTTGAGGGAACTGGTTAGGCCAAGGAATCTGCTGTAAGGTATTTTTTTGAATTTTTTTTTCCCCTCCTTTTTGCTGGGGTATGGAGATTTTGAGGCTGTTCCTTCTGGTCTGCATGTGTTTCTCAGCTAGATGCAGCAGTGGTTTGCAGGGAAGAGCAGGTCAGGGACCGAGGAGGTGATGCTATGGGGATGGCATCAGCCGTGGCAGGGACACAGTGAGTGTCACCACCAGGCAAAGACCATCGGGACTTGCCGAGCCAAGGATTTGGCATACAAATCATGGAAGCTGTGGTGGTTTTGCACCCGCTGTCCCCGCAGGTCTGCTCTGCCCCCATGTCAGGCAGCAAGCCCCTGAGGAGTGCTGGAGAAGGCAAGCACAGCAGCCAGGGCAAAGCCTTCTGAGATCCTGGCTTTCCCCATCACCCCCAAACCCCTTCGCTAGGTTTGGAGCCAGGGGGCACAGACAGACCTCTCCTGCCCAGTCACGGTGGTTGTGATGGTTTGGTCACCCTGGTAAAGCCTGCCTGCAATGCAGGCAAAGCCGTGGGTCCCTGTAGGAGCTCTCCGTGGGGTGGGATATCCCTGGCAGAGAGCCGTGATGAGAGCAGGATGGGGCCACCCATGCTGCTGGAGGTCCCGTGGATTTCCCCCCCGCCCCCGTAGCGCAGCGCTGCTGTATCCCTCGAGCACGTCACAGCCAGTTGGTTACAGTAATGAATGTATATTACCCCAATCTAATTATATGCCGTTTTGGTCTGGTTTCAAACAGAAGCCACAGAAACTCTCTCCTAATGCAGATGGATTTTGAGAGGGGACCTGACTGCCTACAGGGCATCGGTGTGTGCCGTTGATGTTGGCCAAGCTGGATGCAGAGGTCTCCAGGACACATCTCCTGCTGGAAAGGGGCAGAAAGCTCCCCTCATCTCCAGGGAAAGCCTGAAGTGGGAGACCAGCCCTGTTAGGAGACACTGGAGAATCAACAAGGGGGGATTGTTGTGTGAATGAAGTCCAGTGGCTCCCCATGTCCTGCTGCTCCCCAAATGAGTTGGGTGCCCACAGGCTCGGTCCCCGGCTCCCCTCCTCAAGCTGGTGGGCAATGAGTGGCTATTAAAGGCACCCTGCACAGGCAGAACATGCTTTCTGTTTATTTTTAGGTAGGAGAGATTGAATTTTTGTGGTTTTTTGTGTGTCCCCCCCCCCCCTTCCCCTATAGCAAAGAAATCCTAAAGTTTCCCATGCGAGTGCAGCCTGAGGGAGGGTACGTGTGGGCTGCGAGCTTGTGCTTTGCATTCGACTCGGGTATATATTTAGATTTCTTTAGATTTCTGGCCCCCCGAGTGAGACCTGCTTTTGCAGCTCCCTGTGCCTTTTCCCGCCCTTTGAAAAAAAAAAAAAGCAAACCCAAAAAACCAACACAAGAGCTGCTGAAAGAATAACCCTGTGCCAGGGGTTGAGAAGCAGGAGCTGATGAGGGCTCCTTCACCGGGTAGGGACATGCCGTGCCGGCTCCATTAGCCCATGCGGGTCCTGCTCCCATGCTTTGGTGGTGTCATTTATAGGATTGGAGGCTTTGCTGACATCAGGACGGGTTGTGTCCAAGATGTGAACGTGGTGGTTCAGCTCCGGCTGGGAGTCTCCACCGACGCCTTGGCATGAGAAACACCCTTGGGTGCATTAGTCCCTTGGGGAAACTGTGGCTCTTTAGTCTTCACCAACAAGCTCATATTGGTTGTGTTGGTGTCTCAGGTATGCCTGGAGGCAGTAGCAAAAGTGTTTCTTGGTCTTGTGGCCATGAGAGAGTTTGGGTGGTGGTGGTTTAGGCTGGTGGGGTGTGTAATGTAAAAGTGGTTGTCTTAAAGGTAATGGAAGAAGCAGCAAAGATCAGGCATCAGGTAGCTCCTCCATTTCCCAAAGGGCTTGGGTGAGCGATGGGACCTGGTCTGGTCCACAGGGAGCCAGGGACAGGAGCTAGAAATTTCATCATTAAAGGAATTACAGTGTCTGTGTAATTTGGGGATTAAACTCCCGGCATCTATGCTGACTTCTGCACATGACGACCTCCTGCAAAGGGGGAAAAAACCTATGGAAAGGCACAGTAGACCAAGGTGATGAACCACTGCCTACAGAGGGATATTAAGAACAAATGATGCCCCAAAGGGATTGGAAAAGGCGCTGCTCAGTCAAGATAACTATGTCTTGGTGCCAAAGAAGTTGGGAAGTGCTATGGGAGCCACCAAAAGTCATGTTGACACAGACCTCATGAAGGATGCTCAAAGGGGTGGTGAGCAGTTCCCCACCTCTGCAGATGGAAGCAAAGCACGGTGAAGTGATGGCTGGGGAGATTTGGGCACGGATGGATATTTCAGCCTGGCTATTGGTCAACACAAAGACAGAGGCAACAAAAGGCTGGATAGCAGGAACAAGGACACGGCCATGAGCGCAGCCAATGTGGAAGCCAAGCGCTGAGACCATTGCACCCATCAGCCCGGCACTCAGGATGGTTTCCCCCTCCCCATGCCTGGAGGGAGCTGGCACATGAAATGGCAGGTCTGGTAACAAGTATTTTTAACAACTCCATCGAGTTGGGGGAGGCACCATCTGACTGGAGAATAGCGAATGCGATGCCTATATTTAAAAGCGGGGGGAGGAGGGGAAAAAAAGTAAGGCAGGCAGGAATAGGACTGTAAGCCTGACCTCAATCGCATGCCATTTCAGAACAGATTTGGAAGGCAAAAGAGGAAAATGAATCATGGGTTTGCCAAAGGTAGGTCACGCCGGGCTAGCCTGGCATCGGAGACCTGAAAATGTGTAGAACTGCTTTTTGTAGTAAAGCTTTTGCTATGGGAAAGTGTTAATGAAGAGGAGAAGAGGGGAAGGAGAAGAGGAGCTCTGTGAGGCTGGCAGGGAAGGGAGCAGTGTAGGGATGGAGCTGGGTGGCATTGAGGGGACATAGTGGCTGGCGGCGACCGGTGGGGCTCCTCGAGGATGAGTCATGGGCTTTCCTGCTTCCAGCATCAGCTGCCTTCATGGAGCTGAGGGTACGGAGGCTGCCATCCCAGGCTAGAGGAGTTTGAGGGCTGGAGGAAGAGATGTGGGATGCAGTGAGAAATGGAAAACCATGTGCTTGTTGAGGAACAGTAAAGATATCTCCTAGGAGCCCAGGTCTTGCTGATTGGGAAGTAGCAGTGTGGAGGAGGAAGGGATGAGCGAGTGACCGCAGGGTGACCGCAGGCCAGCGGTGCCCTGGAGGAGGAGGGAGGTTTGTAGGCAGGATGGCAAAGTCTCGGTAGCATCATGCAGGGATGGAGTGGGACCCATCAGAATTGCTCTACTTGGGTCTCCTGTGTCCAGGGAAGATGAACTGAGCCTGGACTGGAGCAGGGAAGGGGCTACTAAGATAAAGTGAGGAGGGAGAGACAGTCATGGCTAGCAATGGAGAGTCTGGGGATGGCCATGATAGCTATCTATAAATACATCAGGATGGGAAACGGGAAGGAGAGGAGTTATTTCAGCCAAAGGCCAATGCTGACAAAAGAACAGAGTGGTACATAAAATGACCACAAATAAATTTAGGCTGAAAATTAGAGCAGTCATTAGAGCGTCTGCTTGAGGAGCCTTCTGGTGGGAAGAGTGAGTTTTTAAGGTAGAGCTGACATAATCTGGGGGACATAGTGTGACACAAGGGGGTCTGGACTCAGCAACTCTCTGAGACCCTGGCAGTCCATGTCCTCCCTCCAGGCAAACCACTGGCCTCCAGCTGGGGACCACGGTGTGTGTCAGAGCATTGGGGCTGACAAGACACATGGCCAGGCATGGCAGGTCCTTTGGTTTCCTGGGCAGACATGCTTCAGCTTTGGGAGCGGAGAGATGGGAATACATCCACTTCTCTGTGTGTGTATGCACACACGCTGTTCTGTGTGCTCGTGTCCTGCTGCGCTGGATGCTTTGTGGTCATGCTCTCCTCCACAGACTAGAGAAGCAGGGGAAGATGCAGAGCCTGTGAAATGCCAAGCCCCTCATGTTTCCCAAACAAGCCCCTTTGCCCCCCCGGCTGGGACCTCTGCAGCCTAGGTGCTGCAAAGGTACTGGAGCAATTCTTCCAGCAACTTGGGGAATACAAGGGCAAATTTTGGCAGTCGGAGTGGCCGAGCAGGTACCAGCTGACAGGCTGAAGCTGCTGCAGCCTGACTGGACATCACCAGCTCCTGATTTTGTAGGGAGCGTTGGGATGTGCACTGGGAAATTTCATCTTGGGGCTGGGGGGGCTGCAGCAAAACTGGCACTGGCCAAGGGACCCATGTGGCTGCTCAGAGCAGGACTGTTCCTGGGGCTGCTGGCATTGTCCTGGGTGGCTGGGACCACCCCTGAGCTTGCTTTGGCCAGTGGTGTGTCCTTGGGTACATAGGGTCCATGGCCACAGCTCCCCATCCCCTCCCCTGCCTCAGCAGTGCCCCTCCTGGAGCTGCTGGCTGCTAGTGGTGCCAGACATGTAACCCCCCCCAAACCCTAAAACCTGTCTAATCCCCTTTATCTCCACCCCTATGGCAGCTGGGTACCCAAATGCACATGGAAGTCGGGATCGCAGACAGCCTGTCCCATCGGGGTGCTGCCAGCCCCTGCCTCAGGTTTCCCGGCTGCAAATCCCCAGTGCCACCAGCTTTGGCTGTGTCCACAAAACACTGTGGGAAGAGGTGATCCGGGTGCTGCTGCTGGCATTGCTGGCTGATAATCCCCGTCTCCCACTCCATCTCCTGCTGAGCATTGCTGGAAGATGCCTTCTTCACCTGTAGGAAATGAGCTCATCTGTTTTGCATCCTCTGTGCTAAGGACCTTGGGGAAAGCCCATGGTTTTTGGGCAGTTTCAAAGGCGAGCGATCCTGGCACGGGTGGCAGGTATCCAATGGCATCTTGGCAGGGGGCTGAAGACCAGCCAAGCTTGGGCTGAGGGGTGCACAAAGCCTTGAAGACTAATGCCATGGCAAACAGTGCTGTTAGAGCAGAGCATGGTGGCCTGGGTGTCTCTTGAGGGTGGTGATAAATGTTGGCTGTGTGGGATCCCCATGCATCATTCCCACCTCCCTGCACTCGCTTCTCCCATGGCCCTGAGGAAAGGGGCTGGTGGTGGACCAGGGCTCTTGAAAGGGCAGGACCTCAAGAAGACACACATGGTTCCCCCGCTGCTGAAGGAGGAGGGCAGCGAGTCCTTCCAGATGCTTTCCCCAACCTCAAAATCCCTATTGCTGCTGTGAGCCAGGCGTTCCTCCGCACTGGGGTCTCTGCCCGCGGCATCCCTCTCCCGGTGCTGCGGTCAGTGCCTGCAGCAGGAGGTGCTGGCGTCACCCTTACCCTGCCTTGGGCTCAGTGTCGGGGTGGTGGGGACACCCAGCTGAGGTTCCTGCTGGCACCTTGGTCACTGGAGGAAGACTCCAGCACGGTGGCTTTCTCTCCCCCCTCGGAGATGAGCTTCTCCCCTTGTAGAGCCTCATCTTGGCTCCTGCACTGGCCGACCGGGAGACGTGGTGCCAATGACTCAGATGAAGATGAGGGCTTAATTAGCATGGGGAGAGGGGGGAAGAGAGAGAGAAGAGAAAGAGTCTTTCATTGCAACAAGATTGATACCACCTCCTCCAGACAGTCACGTTCTGCCGCATCACCCTCCAGCCCGGTGTCATGTGCGCCGTGCCTGACACCGGAGGACAAATGGGGCCTGGGAAGTGGCTGTGAGGTACAGAGGGGCACTGCTTTATTAAAAGCCTCAGTGAATAAATGTCTGGAGGTATTGAGCAGGGCTTGCCAGCAGGCTTTTTAGCTGTCGGGCTTTGCCCTGCGGTTAGAGCTCCCTTCCGCTCTCAGCTCCTTGGGGTTGGGGTAACGCATCTGGGGCGGGAGGATGGCTGCAAGGTATTAGCAATGATGCCATCAGCAAAATGCCCATTTGAAGGTGTGGGGCTTGCCTGCACCAGCCCCTTTCCCGCCGTGCATGGAAACACAAGCATCGGCTGCCTCTTCTTTAGCCACCAGCTTCTCTGGCTCTAAGGCACCTTATAAATCTTTCCCTCTTAACCTGTGCTGTGCTCGGCAGGTACCGCTGCTGCGGGGCTGCTTTGCCCTGTCTTGGTGGGATGCGCAGGGGAGCACTGAATCAAGCTGCTGGGGGAGGTACACTCAGGGTGGCCCCCGCACCCTCAGCACCCCAATTTTGGGCTGCAGGGCCCTGCGCCTCCAACTATAGAACTGTCTTGCAGCCCCTGCGTCCCTGTAGGGATGGTAGGAGGAGGCAGAGGAGAGTGGTCCTGCCTGATGAGGGCTGGAGACCATGGATGAGAGTGTGGCTGGGGCAGGATGCCGAGGGGCATCAGGCACCGCTGATCAGGAGCTCCCCTGCAGGCATGCCTTTACAGGCAGCACCTGGTGCCCATCAAGGCTCAGCAGGCATGGCCACATCACCCCAAGGAGCCTGATGTGGTCAGCCTGGAGGGAGAATCGCCACCAAGCTGAAGCTAACGCACCCTCCCTCTGCCCTGCGTGCTGGTGTTGAAGATAACGTCATACGTGTTTTTTCTTTCCCCTCTAGACCAATGATGCCTTAGGAGCCACCTGGAACTGGCTGTACTTCATCCCCCTCATCATCATTGGATCCTTCTTTGTCCTCAACCTTGTCCTGGGAGTGCTGTCGGGGTAAGCGAGATGCCATCCTTCCCCTCCAGGCCATGCCCGTCGCATGTCTCTGAGCCCCGAGGTTGGCCCCTGGTACTGTCATGCCCCCTCGGACCCCAGTAGCTGATTCCGCCCATGTCTTCCACTCCTGCCTGCCCCACAGCAAGGGATCGCTCCCTGGCTCTGCTTAGTTCCTTTGGTCCCCAGGGAGCCAGGAAAGGGGCAGCCTTGAAGATGCTTTCTTGTTGTATCACCTTGCTGATGAGCTCATGGTTTTGGTCACCTGCAAGAAATGGTCAGTGTCAATCTTCTGGCTGCTTGGGACCTGTCGGAGAGAGACGTGGAGGGGGGCCTTATGGAAATGTGTTTGAGTCCAGAATGTGTTTGTAGTGGGGTGCACATTTGCTGGCTGATGGAGTGTGGCACGCATGCGTTCGGACGGGTTCGGGGCAGGCGTGGGAGCGATGCGGGGCACCCCCATGCTGTGCGGGCCATGGTCTGGAGGATATGCCCAGTGCCAGTGGGGGATACACACTGGTGAGGGTAGGGGTGCCTGGGGTGCACGTGGACAAGATAGGGACATAGGGACAACACGACTGTCCCCGTTCCGCTCTTCCAGGGGAAAGGAGGTTTTAATCCAAGCCATTAAGCTGGGTTTGGAGAGAAAAAGGCTTCTTGTCTCCACGACAATGAACTGTGGTTGCGTCAGCACATCCTCAACTGGTGGCAGGGTTTAGTGCAAGGAGAGGGCATGCCTTCTCCTACACTGGGGATGTGGGCTCCTCTGCCCTTGCCACAGGTGGCAGTGGGGACCCCGTGCCCAGCAGCAGGTAATATTTTTCCTAATTGCCCATCATAGCAAAAAAAAAAAGCCACTGTAGCACTGGTTTGGCCACCTGGTGGAAAGCCCTTAGATGTAAGGATCAATGTGGAGACTGGCCCTGGTCCTCTCTGTCACTGTCCTAAGTGTCCCCCTGAGTTCAGGTGTGATGGTGGTGGTTTCAGGAGTGCTTCTGGAGTAGCAGGCTGGGCTTTGGAGTCTGTTGGTGGGTTGAATTTCCCCAGCTCTTAGTCTGGGGTCTGACTGAGTCCAGGGGCTCCAGGGATAGGCTGCAGGAAGGGCTTCACACTGCCTTGCAGGGAGGGAGCTCTTATGGAGGATGAAGACATCCAAGCAGTTTTGGGTGGCTTTTGAATTTCTTGTGCCACATCCAGCTTGGGGATTTGAGCAAAGTCCAACTGGGTGTCGGTGTCAAGCAGGAGCTTTCCTACAAAAGTCCAGAGAAGGAAAGTTAGGAAGCTCAGGGCTAGGCAGCTGGAAAAGCCCCTTATTGTGGTGTTGAATTGTGCCAATGTGGTGTGTCGTGTGGACACTGAGGCTTTTGGTGATGGTGTGATGCTGAGAGCAGCCTGGGGAAGCAGCAAGGTAGCACTGCTCTGGCCTGCAAGGCAGCCACTGGCAGGAGGACCACAGGGTGACTGGTGGGATGCCCAGCCCATGCCCTCGTCCATGCTCGGTGCTTGTGTGTACCGGGACTGCGCAAGGCAGCTGTTCCCGCACCCGCCGAATTGGATGCAGTTGTCTAGGGCTCTTCCCAGGCGCCGGCTGGCATTTCGACTGTTTGTTTATCGTTAATAGGGTTTGTACTGGGGAAGGATGCAAGTGGGTGGGTGGCCTAATTGGCAATGGAGATGCTCTCGTGGCGTGCCAGATACCTAGGGAAAAGCGCGACTGCTCAGCTCCCTGGAGGGCTGAGCGAGGTGAGTGGAGGCAGCAAGCTGGGCTCTGCCACCCCATGGCAAGGCCACCACACATGCCCTCCTGCCTGGCCACGGCCACAGACATCCTCTGTGGCTCGGTGGATGCAGTACCTCAGCGGTGGTGAGGCATCCTCTTGCCAAAGCTGCTGCCAGAGCCGCGGAGGGGTGCGACGCAAGGCGGGAGGAGGTACTTCTACAAGCAAACAATGCACATCCTTGAGTGCAATAAGAAGGGCTTCATTCCCCGCTTTGCTTGCTTAGTTTTTATTGTTTTTAACACTTGTCACAATCCTCTTGTGCTGGAAGAGAGCACTTGGCTCTGCTGTGGGAGGGGAAGGGTGACCTTTCCATCTGTCAGCCTCGGAGCTGGATGAGCAGGCAGGGTCTGGCGGGATCCCCCTGCACACCCCATGGCTGGGCTGAGCTGGGAGGGGAAGGTCACTCTGGGGATGAGCTCCATGGAAACACCTCCATGCGAAGGAAACCTTTCCCCAGCGTTACAGCACTGCTTTGGGGGAAGACAGGCAGCCATGCCCAGTTAGCTGAAATCATGGTCACTCTGTTAACTCGGGGCACAGCAGTGAGCGGCGAGCCCTGGTAGCCCGCTTGCAGAAACCTGGACCCACGTCGCTTGCAAACTGCACCATCTGCACCGGCGAATAACGAGGTCCGCTCGGGATTTTCAGCCTTCTCAGAGTTCACACTCACGAGCTGCTGCAGAACTGCCTCTCTGCCCTCGCTTCATCTCGGCAGCGGTTTTCTTTGGGGAAACGATCAAACACCCGAGGCAGGTCCTGAATCTGAAGAGGCTGCAGCAGGACATTTGTATGTTTAACTTGCCACCATGAGAAGTTTGCCGGAGCCCAGATTTAGCAATCTTCTGGTAGCAATGCGCATCTCTCCCAACAGTCAGTTCCCCAACTGTTAAGCTGAGGCATGACCTCCGTGATGTAAACAGCCTGGATCCATCTGCTCCTAAGCACAAAGTATGTGGGAGAGGAAAAGAAATGATTTCCATCATACCGAGGCTCCTCAGTTTTTCTCTCTAAATACTAACTCGCACACATGTACTGGAATTGCATGCAACGCTATTAAGAGGAGATGGAGTCGCTCCAGGCAGGGGCTTGGAGAGCCAGTTCTTCTGGGGCTTTGGCATTTATTACTGTGTCTATTAACTTTCCCCCTCTATGGGTGCAATTACAGATCAATTAATTCTAACTGAAAGCAGGAAAGAAAAAAAAAATTGGCCCTGTTCCTCTTTGAGAGCAGGTATGAAGCCCAAGGAGATGTGACTGCTCAGCTTTTAAAGCTACAGAAGCTACCGAAATAATCCTGGCAGCAGAGAGTCAGTGGGAGCAAGCGAGGATGGAGCATCAGCTAAAATGCCTTGTTTTCTGCCACGTGGCAGCCGGTGGCTTTGGGAGCTCGGGAAGATGCTGAGACTCATATCAAGTCTTGCAAGCTGCTAACCTGTGGCCTGAGGTTGGTGTCATCCAGCACCCTGCTGTGGTGGGGCAGGGTGTACCTGCAGCTCTGCACCTCTTCCCAGGGAAAACAGCTGTAATGCACAGAGAGATTCGCATGCTGCAGGAGGAGCAGGAGGGGTGGACAGGACCTCCTCCCACCCTGCGGCTGATGGTCCGTTGCGTGCAATGCCCTGTGGTCAGTTGGTTCTGAGTCAGAGGGATGCAGAAATTGCATGTGCCCTGTGCCAGAGATTTGCAAAGGTCTGCTCTCCCTTCTTTGTGAATTTTTTTTTTTTTTTTTTTTTTTGGCTCAGCAGTTTCTCATGTAGAAGAATTTGGATCTGTGTTCAGGCTGCATCTCCAGAGCAGCAGAGACCTGGTAAGGGCCATGCTGCCTCATCCCTGCCACCTGTGGCATGCGTGGTGCTGCAGTGGCAGTAATGCCATCCCAGTAACGATCACAGCTCACCACTGGTCCTTTCCTAACCACTGCAGAGGTCCTGCCTGCTTTGCCCCTCCTGGCACGAAGATGGCTTATGTCTATCTTGTTGCTGGGAGCAAGAAGATGAAAGAGTGAAGATAAAAAATAAGCCGTGCTTGGAGGTATAACGTTGAGAACTCATGTGGAGTTTCTGATACCAGATGGGATGTGTTTTGACTCTTCCATCTCCCTTTCCCCAGCCCCTGCAGATAAAATCTGGTTTGCAATTGTCCTCCACCATTCATTGCAGCATCTGTCCTCCTGTTGAGGGCTGGTAGACTCCTTTCACCTAACTGGTCTCATATTTCCAGCCCCTTTCCAGGGTGACAAAGCTACTGTAATCACTGGTATTTGTGGTCCGCAGCAATAGCTGAGTGAGTGCAGAGTGGAAGGGGATGCTGCCTGACTTGGGAAGGCTGGGTCGTTGGGTCTGCCACAGAGAAGACCTCTGGAAGCTGCTGGCAGAGCAAGAAGTTGAGCATGATGGCAAGAAAAATGAAATCCATCTGCCTTGTACCAAACAAGAGAGTAATTTAAATCCTCCTAATTGCTTCCACTCATCCTGGTGATGTTAAGTCTTTTCTCCCTTTAAGTCTTTTCTGCCCCCCACCCCCAGCTCTTGCACTAAGCCTTTGAAAGAAACGACTAATGTTATAATTAAAGGATCAATTTGGCAAGATTTCTTTGTCTTAAGATCTTCTTTCTTTCAGGTTGGGTTAACGCTGCGTTCCCAGTCTCCGGAGAGTTTTCTTCAGCTCCTTCAGGAGCCTTCTGTACCATCTCTGAAATCTTTTCACTTCACTTAATTTGAATTTCTTTCCCATCCAATTTTGAGGCATAACAAATGATGAATAAAATTAAGTTTTATAGCAATTAATAATACGGGCGTTGAAGGAACAAGTGTACATTTTCAATGGAGGCAGGGTTTTTTTTTGCTGGCTCTACGCAAAACCTGGGCCCCGTGCACTCGAGTTGGATCAGGTGGTTTGAAGCCAAAAACACTGGGAAGAGGATTAATGTCTCAGAGGTAGGTGGTTTATGGATGGGAAAGTGGGGAGACATGTCTCCACAATGCAGGAAGGCTTGTGGGGAGATTGTGAGGGACAGCAAGGTGCCAACAAACATGCCTGAGAAATATTGCATTGGAAGTGTGAAAGCCTGGAAGCATCGTTGTTGGTTTTTTTCTTTAATGGTTGTAGCATCTCAGGGAATGGCTCAGATGAGATGTAAAATGGTTGCGCCCATTGTGTTTTTGGGATTCACTAGCTGGAACCGCTTTTGAATGGAGGTGTGGGTGTAATGGGGAGGGGGGCTGTGATGCCTCCTGCCAGGTCCCCCAGCACCATCATGGGATGCACACTGGTTGGGCCACGTTTGGCAAGAAATGCCTTGTCGCTTTGTTCTGGGGAAGCTCTTGTGTCATCGACGTGGTATTTGAACATGAGTGAAGCAAAGGAGCCTTTGAGATCTTCATCTATATTCAGCAGCCAGGTGGGCATCCATATTCAATGAGTGCCTCTCTGCCTTGCTCTGCTGTACCACCTTTCTGCGGAGGGCCTCCAAGCCCTTTGCAAACAAGCTTCCTGACAAGAGACGCGCGTCTGGTGTGCCGTATCCCCTGGTGTTACAGGGAATAATGACTCCTCTTACAGCCAGCCGGACAGGATAAAAAAAAAAATCCACAACAAGGAGACGACTCAGTAACTTTCCCCTTTTATTTCTCTTTGCAAATTATTTGCCAGCGTGTCTCAACTGCTTCAGATTTGCTCTTATTTGTGCCTCCTTGCAAATCTGCTCTGTGGACTGCCCACTGTCTGAGGACTGTGGGTGAAAAGGCTCATTTTTGATCTTCTTGACAAAACACTCGGCAGATAGTTCTTGCTCACAGATTGCTTTTGGAGTTGTTTGTTCCAGATCGTTGTAATTTCCGCCATCCTGGTTAGTGGCAGCAATCGTGTGGCCATGGCTGCAGCTCTTTGACTTGGTGGATGGCTCTGGAGATGCCCAGTTCCTCCATGACCAACTCCATCCTTGCTGGGCTGGGCACTCCTGTTGCGTGAAGTAGACAGGATGCCCCAAATGAATCACGTAGCATTATCAGTTCTTTGTACAACGTAGGCGGCTGTTTGTTTGTTTTGCAGTGGCGGAGTGACATATCTAGCAGTTCCATTGTGGGTTTCACACTCGGTGTTTGGTTCTGAATTCATTGTATTTGTGTGTTGAAGGTGTCTATTAGAGTGCTTGCAAGTTCCTGGGAAGTTAACATGATGAAATGTTGAAAATTGGTGATTTTTCTTCCATGCCGTAACTCACCTGCAGTACTGGCCATGAACCTTTCATGTGCGGATCGCTGTCACTTGCAAACGGGGACTATAAAACTGTTCTCCGCTTACAGAGGATAAAAACTGGAGCATAGGAGGGAAGGGGAGGAGTGACATTTTCCCAGCGCTGCATGAGCCAGTGGGAGTGATTGCGAACAAAGCCCGGGGCTCTTGAAGCAGTGAAGCTGCACTGCTCATACCAGCCCTGCCTGATAAGAGTGGAATAAAATCCAGAGCTTCCATCTCTGCTTCTTGCTGCTGGGGCTACCAGACCCTCCACCACCTCTCTGTAGCTTTCTTGCAGCATGGGCTGACCATGCTATCGCTGCCTTTGGTGCAACATTGCAAACAATAGAATTCTCTGAGCAATGGGGACAGAGATGCAAACCTCAGTGTTGTTACCCTTGGAAAAATGTTGAAACTGAGACTCTACAACTGGAATGTCAGTGGCTCCCTTCTCCCGGTAATATTTATCCTCTTTGTCATTTATTTTTCTCTACTTCAAAACAATAAGCTCTCCAAACTGTTGGCTGCTCTGAGCCCAGCCCAAGTACTGTTGAAAACCTGTCTTTTTTTTTTTTAAGGTCACAGCAGGGTTGAGCTGAACACAAAGCAAGTGTCCATGCATGCTTTTCTCACTTTGATCATGGAATACTTCTTATTCTTGGAGAACATGCATGAAGTGTGTGGGGAGGGGCTGATCCCACCCTGAAATGCAGAGGCTGGACTAGACACCTGCATCTCTGCTAGGATCCATCGGTAAGGGACAGGCTTTGCAGCAAGGTACAGCTGATGCCCACCCGTGTTCCCAAGCAATGGGTGAGCCTGCTCTTGGATGAATGAGAGCCTGTTGACTGAAGCTAACTGTAGATGAGAAATAGGGATTACTGGAGAGAAGAGGGGAAGTATTTAAAGTCCTTGCTGTTCTGTGGGCTGTGTTCCCCATCAGCAGATGCAAAGTCTGAGTTCTCTTGTGTTTCTCACTGTTTTGAGTTATTTCAGTGTCTCCATTGCTGCTCTGACTCTCCATCAAACACCAATTATTTGAATTCTTGAACTTCATCTTCATGGCTGCCCAAAGCTTGGACCCGAGAGATCCCATAACACAGCTGGCCAATGGTGACCCTGTCCCTGCTGCTTTGGGCCCTACATGGAGCCACAATGGCCCATATATCTTTGAGGGACTAGCTTATAAAAGGAGCTCTTTAGTGCTGGGTATCTCAGCTTTGCTTCTGGTGGCTCCTCATCTGGAGCCCCTCTGTCCTCTCCCCACTTATGGAGACAGTTTCCTATTTGGGCTGCTTTCTCCCTGTGTATTCATGTTGTCATTGCCTGTCCCTTCTGCCTCTATTTTTGTTCACTTCTCCTGTTAGCGTGGCATGTCAATGCAAACTAGCATGATGAGGTCTTTCTGAATTGTTCATGCTGCTTGGTATCAATCCTGTCTAATACAAGCCCCTTTAGGACCTGGTAGAAGTGACAGACATCAGCAAGTACCTATAATACAATCTGATTTAAAACAGTCATAAAATCATAGAATCATAGAATACCAGGTTGGAAGGGATCTCAAGGACCATCCAGTCCAACCTTTCTTGGCAAAAGCATGGTCTAGACAAGATGGCCCAGCACCCTGTCCAGCTGAATCTTAAAAGTGTCCGGTGTTGGGAAACCCACCACTTCCCTGGGGAGATTATTGCAACGGCTGATTGTTCTAATTGTGAAAAATTTTCTTCTCGTGTCCAGTTGGAGTCTCCCCACGATTAACTTGTACCCATTAGCCCCATCTTTTCCACATGACTCCTTGTGAAAAGGGAGTGTTCATCTTCTTTGTAGCCACCCTTTAAATACCGGAACATGGTGGTAAGGCCTCCCCTAAGCCTTCTTTTCTTAAGCCTGAACAAACCCAGTTGTCTCAGCCTTTCCTCATATGCCAGGCTTCCCAGTCCTTTGATCATCTTTGTGGCCCTTCTCTGGACCCTCTCCAGCCTGTCCACGTCTTTTTTGTATAGCGGGGACCAAAACTGAACACAGTATTCCAGGTGTGGCCCGACAAGCGCTGAGTAGAGTGGGATAATGACTTTATCTCTGCTGGTGATGCCCTTGTTGATGCAACCCAGCGTCCTGTTGGCTTTCTTTGCCACAGCAGCACACGTTGTTCACTCATATTGAGCTTGTTGTCCACCAGGACCGCCAGGTCCCTTTCTACAGAGCTGCTCCCCAGCCAGGTAGATCCCAGCCTGTGCTGCTCTCCTGGATTATGTTTTCCCAGGTGCAAGACCTTACCCTTGTCCTTGGTGAACTTCATAAGGTTCTTGTTAGCCCACTCTTCCAGCCTATCCAGGTCTTCCTGCAGGGTGGCTCTTCCTTCCGAAGTGTCCACTCCCCCACTCAGTTTTGTCTCATCAGCAAACTTCATCAGGGTACACTTGAACCCATCCAGATCACTTACAAAGATCTTAAACAGCGTTGGGCCCAACATTGATCCCTGGGGGAACCCACTTGTGACAGGTTGCCAGTTTGAAAAGGAGCTATTTACCACCGCCCTCTGGGTGCAGCCTGTCAGGCAGTCTCCCACCCACCGCACAGACCACTTGTCTAGACCGTAACGCATCAGCTTCTCTAGGAGGAGGCTGTGGGAAACCGTATCGAAAGCCTTGGAGAAATCCAGGTAGACAGTCACAAGCTTTCTCCAAGGTAGAAGGTAACCATTAGCATCTGCCCCCTCTTAAATGGGACAGTGATGTAATGGGTAATCTCAGGGCTGGTATCTCCCAGCTCCCTCCTGTTTTACCATTCGATGTCGCCAACAGCTTGTCAGCTTTTCATTCCCCAACTCGTGTGTCTGCCGGCGCTCTATAAATGTGCTCTCTTTAGCATCGTCAGCTGTACGCTCCGCTTCTTGCTGCAGCTTTGTCACAACACGGCGAACACGTAACTCTTGCCGAAGTACACAGGGATGATCAAAAGCTAATGACCACTGCTAAAAGGGAATACAAGAAATAGGATGTTTCTGTGTTCCTTTTTTTATTCTCCCTTGTCACCAGTTAGTGCTTCATGGGAAGACTTGTTTGAGACAGTCCAGCTTTGTAAAGGAATCATAGAATCATAGAATAGTTTGGGTTGGAAGGGACCTTTAAAGGTCACCTAGTCCAACCCCCGTGCAATGAGCAGGGACATCTTCAACTAGATGAGGTTGCTCAGAGCCCCGTCCAACCTGACCTTGAATCTTCTCTGACTACTTCTGGCAATTCAAGTGAACTTAAGTCAAGCAATTACCCTTATCCAAAAAACTTGTTGCCTCCTTCAAAGCAGACCTATGAAGCACATCTTCCCTCTGCAGAGGTTTTTGTACCCCTTTTGGACACCCTGCTCTAGCCTTTGCTGTTGGTTCAGTGCAATAATCTCGGTCTGCAATGCCAGTTCTGCTGTGCCTGCTTGCCACCGTCTGTTTAAGTTGAAGCACCAGGTTACAGACTGCACAGTTAGTTCAACAGTCTTACTTTAGTTCCTTTACACCTCTTGGGTAAATACCATCTGATCCCCCAGGTTTGCAACTGTCTCATCCGTGTTTCCCAAACCGTCTGTTGTCAGTTCTGTCCCATAACCTTCTCTGACACCCTCCTGGAGTCGAAGGCGGTTTTTCCTCAAATTGTGGTGCTCAAACCTGAAGCGGAGCCATGAGCTGAGACCCTGCGAGTGCTGAGGAGAGCAGCAATATTACCTGATGTCTTACAGATGGTGTTCCTTGTTATACATCCCGTTATATATGTTTTTTTCACAGCAGCATGGTACTGCTGCCTCATCGTCAGCATGTAATCCAGTATTTCTCCTCTTCCCACCCCATCCTTTCTGCTGCCTCATATCGTTTTCAGACCTGTTTGGTAAGTGGTTTGTTGGACGTGTCTTTAACGGTGGCAAAAGGTGACAAATTGATGGGTTTGAAGATGGTTGAGTTGTTGTTTCAAAGCATGGAAGACACAATATTGATGTGATCAGTGCTATATACCCACTCTGGACTCAAAGAAGCTCCAAAAGGAGAAAAGTGGGTTGCAGTATCTGTGATATTTTTTTTTTCTTAACTGGTTTTTGGTTTTTGGTTTTCTTGTGGTTGGGGTTTTTTGGGGGTTTGTTTTGTTTTGGTTGGTTGGTTTTTGTTTTTTTCTGTTTGTTTGGGTTTGGGGTTTTTTTTTAGTTTTTTGGTTTTGTTTGTTTTTTTTTTTTTTCTAAAAAACAGGGCCCGTTTTCAAGCTGGATGCTTCCACATGCGTTCTTCTTCCATTAAAACCAGACCTGGGCTTTCCAGTCCTTTCAGCAGAGTGCAACAGTGTAGTAAAAGCATCGCTGCCCTAGTGTGAGCGAGGTTTGCCGGGGCCTGGGGAGGAAGGCGGCCGAGCACAGCGGTGTCCCCCAAGGTCTCCTGCCAGGAGCAGAGATGCTCTCAGGCTGCGCGAGGGGAATGCCAAGGCTGTAGAGGAGAATTTGCAGGCAGAGGAGGAGCGGACCATCTGTGCTCCAATTGCCCCAGCAGGCTGGGCACGGCGTGCGGATGGATGGTGCCCTTGCGTGCAGGAGGACAGATGGCACGCTGCTCCCCAGCTCCCACCGCCACCTTCAGCGCTCGCCTCCATTGCTCTCTGCGTGCCTTTGGCTTTATGAGGCCAGATGGAGAAGGGCTGCAATGGCACGGGGTCGGCACGAGTGGAGCTCAGCTGCTGTGGGTGGATGTTTTCGTGCTGGAGGCACCAGGGTCTGGGGCCAGGAGACCCAGGTGGACAAGCAGAGGTGTTGCCGGTGGGGACCGTGCTATCTGCTGGGGTCCTCTGAGTCCCCTTGCAGGGACCCCATGGGGCAGCACAGCCCTGGGCTCTTTGCAAGGCAAAACTGGGCCATCCCTGTTGATGTAACCCAGACATGCCAGGGAGCAGAGCCCTTCAATGGGAAGCAGGCGCCTGGCTCTCTTGGCGATGCGATGCTGCCCTGCCTGTGACTTGGAGCCTTCCCAAGTGGCTGTCAGTCACCGTCGCTGGCCCTGTTCTCACTCACATACAGTATTATCTCTACCCGCTGCTGCAAATTGGCTCTGAGCAATCCTTGATCTGTCAGCATCGCCTACCCACTCTCAGATGTCACCAGCCCCCGCTGCTGCCCTGCTTGGTAACGTGTCTCTCTGAAATGTAATAATTCATTAAGTTGAGCTTAACTTTTTTTTTTTCCCCCTCCCCTCTCTGCCACCCCTTACTCCTTCTAATGGACAAAAGCAATTAAGCTCCATTAGGGATCAAGCGTGTGGGAAATGTCTCCCTCAGAGACCCTGCTGCAGCTGCACAGGCCTTGTCCCTGCATGCGTGTGGCACCAGCTTCTTGCAAATTAGGGCTCTGTGAGCAAATGGTTGGGTAGAGGGAAATGGTGCTTGATGAGGGGGACGCTGGAAAAGATGCTCCCATTCCCTCCTCCGGGAAAAGGTGATTTGAGGCTCAGCTGGTCCTCCTGGCTGGGTTTCATTGTGGACACATGATGATGGCTTCTCTTGCCATGCAGCAAAAGGAGGCACGAGCCTCAGCAGAGGAGGAGCTGGAAGACAGAGGGATGGGTGAGCAGGAGGCAGCAGAGAGAGGACAGATTCCCAGCTGGTGTAAATCAGGGGAAGCTTTCCAGGTGCTCCCGGTTGCAGAATGTATCTGCAGGGTCTGGCTGGCAGAAGTTCTGCCAAGATGCTGGCTGTCATGGGGTTACGGCCCATGGGGCAGAGGTTCAGCACATGGGAGGACCAGTGGACCAAACCAGAGGGAGGGAGGCAAATTTCCTGCTAACTGTGGCTGCAGATGGCATCTTCTCATTTCTCAACATCCCAAATTTCCTAACAAAGGCTGGTGAGGGGTGATGGCACAGCCAAAATGGTCCTGCCTTTCCTCCAGCTAGGGCAAGGAGGGTTTTTGGCACGGCATGCCCAAAACAGAGTGCGTTTCGCTGTTGGCTGTAGGAGGTCCTTCCTTCTCCCCCGTCTCCTCCCTCCCTCCTTCCCTTCACTTAGGCTGCTTTTCTCTTCCTTGCCTTTTGTTCTCTCCCCCTTCCCTGCCCTAGGAAGAAAGTCTCATTTCAGTCTGAAAGCCAGCGATGGAGGGGGAGAGTCATTTGATGCTTAATGCCAGAGAGGCAGGAAACTTCACCTTCCTGGGGTGGAATTAAAAATGCTTGAATTGTCTGGGGATCTTAAACAAGAGATGCAGGGAACATTCAGGGCTTTTCACACAAACATGTACATACACACACACGCACGCGCACGAAAGCCCACACAGCATTGAGGGTGTAATAGCTCAGCTGGGGTAATGCACTTGAACTCTTTCTGCAGCAGACAGACCATTTCTTTCAGTTCTTTTGACTTTTTTTTTTTTTGAGGCTGGAGATTGCTGCTAGTCTCCAGGGAGAGAGACGTTTGTCTTGCAGAGAGAACAGTGCCATTTGTTCTTTGTAATCACGCCTCCCTTGGAGCTCCCTGGGACCGGGAGGAGGCTGAGGGCACGAGCTGGGTTCCTCTGTGCAGCTGGGACTCTGTGGTCAGTGGGGCTTGAGGACGGGACCCGGAGCTGCAGCCAGCAGATTGCATCCCCCTGATGTTGTTGCAAGGAAGGAAGGGTGTGCTGGGAGACCATCCTGAGTGAGAAATGCTCCCTGTGTGCAAATGTGATCATCAATAGAGGTAGAAAGTGCGGGCTGAGATGCCCCAGGTACATGGTGTGTGCGAGCATGGAGTGTGGGACCTCCTGGAAGCAGGTCCAGCAGTGTCATCTTACATGTCGGGTGGGAGGTTGCCTACAGTGCCACCCCTGCGTTTCCTGCCAAATATTTCCATTTCTCTGTTTGTGTGTGATGGCCTTTGCATACATGCTTAGGGCTTCAGGTGCTTCTTCCTGCAGGGCGGGTGAAAACCCTGCAGGGCTCTTCTGCATATGGCCACAGTTGTGCGTAAACCAGAAGGCAGACCATGCTTACCAGCATGGTCTTGTGTTTTAACTGCATGTGAGAAGGTGTATATAGCCCTAGCTGCATATGGGTGTCTTTGCACAGCTCTGGGCTGAGCTATAGGTGAAATCACATGTCTTATGTACTGAGGAGTGTGTTTATGTGTGTGCTTAGGGGTGCATGTGAGCACATGGATGCTACTACATCTGTGCACCACGCGTGTTAGAGGCTGCGTGAGCAGTGGGCACGGAGTTAGCTCTTGCCAGTGTTGCTCAGCATTTGACATGCCCTTGCCTGCACAGAGCCCGTGCAGTGCTGCCTGCCCAGTGCAGAGCTGTGCTAAGCTGTTGTCTTTCTCTGGACTGGTCATCACACCTGGACAGTTTGTGTGAGACACTAAAGTCCAGAGAAGGACAACAGGGATGTCTCAAGTCCTGGGAAAATACTCCAAGGAGGGACTGGAAAGAAAAGGGATTCAGAGGAGATAAAGGCAGGGGACAAGACCTGCCCTCTTCCATCCCCTTGTTGCCTCCCCACAGTGCCTGGTTTTTATTCCCTGATGGGATGCACGGAACCTGAGCTGGTTCTGGAGTCAGGTGGCCCTGGGAGCATCCTCCCTGAACAGCAATGGCTCCCAGCCGGGGCACACAGGCCTGAGCGACCGAGCAGCGGGTTTTCTCACGTGCATCCACACCTTTCCTCCTGCAAAGAAGCCTCTCCTCCTCTCTGATCATTCACCCATCCCCTGGCCATGCTTTGGCTGGGGATGGCCATGCACCTCCCCACCATGAACCAGCAGCCCTTGACTTGTGTTCGCCCTTGGTCCCTGCCTCCCCTCCCGCCCCCGCGGTGCCCCAGGCCCCTGCGCACCCCGCTGCCCCCCAGCTCTGCTCTCACCACCCCCCCTCTGCCCTTCCCCAGGGAGTTTGCCAAAGAGCGCGAGCGAGTGGAGAACCGCCGAGCCTTCATGAAGCTGCGGCGCCAGCAGCAGATCGAGCGGGAGCTCAACGGATACCGGGCCTGGATAGACAAAGCGGGTAAAGGCTGGTGGGCCGGTGGGGCTCCCAGGGAGGGTGGCGGGCACTGAAGGGTGCTGGTCATGCAGAGTGGTGGGGATGGGAAAGGATGCCCGAGCATCATCCAGTGCAACTCCAAAGTTGCATGAGTACTCACATGGTGGTGTTGGGTGCATGGGTGAGCTCAGCGCCAAATGGTGTGGTGGTCCGGCCAGGCTGCAAGCAAGGACATGGCCAACAGCTGATGAAACCTCATGTTCTGTGGCACGAAACTATCATATTTTAAACGAGGCATATTACATCTCCAGGGGAGGCTGTGAGCATCACGGCTGTGAACTTTGCTCTGCGATGATTTCCTTTCTTTTGATGTTTGCTGGAGTCCGCTGCAGTGGTGGACAATGGGAAAGTAGAGCAGCGAATGGTGTCAGTGGTTTTCCAGCTAAACCTGCTCCTGGAGCAGTCTGAAGGAGATGCACTCACCAGTTCCCACCTTGGGGCTCCTGGAACTGGGCAAGGGCTGGGGGTGGTGGAGGTTTCCATGCTTCCTGCTGACACCCAGCCAGGCACGACAGCCCGTGGGTGCTGGTCGCCAAACTGCCACAGCCTGTGTCCTTGCTTGTCCCTCATGGGGATCAGGTCAGTGCATTCAGCTCTGGGAAGGGAAGATTTACACTTCCATCTAGCATTCAGACTTGAAAAAGGACAGGTATCTTGAAATGAGCCCTGAGCCCCAGACCTCAGCTTTGGTCCTGGATTGGGATGTTGAGCCCCAGGCCTGTCTATGATGTTCAACTTCTTTCGTGGGGTTAATTACAGTGGAGGAAGAAGGCTTGATTACAAGTGATTTTTCTTTCCGATGCAATGTGTGGTAGCTGCCACTTGCCACCCTCCAGAATTTGCTTTTGGACACTTAACCAATCAATACTTGATGAGTTTGCAACCTAGAGCAACGACCTCCAGGCTGGGCAAATTGCTTAGGTACAAGGCAGTGAGATCTGATGTGTTCAGCCAACGGTGTCTTGTCTCCTGATGCTGAACTGTGTGTTTTTTGTAGAGGAAGTCATGCTGGCTGAAGAGAATAAAAATGCTGGGACCTCAGCCTTAGAAGGTAAGACAAGTAATGCCCTGCCTAAAAACCTGCCTGCCCTTCCGCCTGCCTGCCTGTAGCTTCAGGTTGAAACCCTCCAGCTGTGATGGGAGGTCTGGGAATGCCCCAGTGGGGTCTGCAGTCCAAGAGAAGGGTGTGGGGAGGTGGATTGACAGCATAACCCGTGAGAGAACGTGGAGGCCAGGAGGTGTCCGGTCCCACACAAGAGGTAGCTCTGGACTAGGGTCACCTGGGTATCTCCCTCCTGTTACCAGACCTGAGTTAGCTAAGTACTGATCACCAGATTCTGGTCCAATGAGCTGGCTACGGGCAGAGTTGGGCCACCGTGGCTCCAACATCCATTTCTCTTCCTTTCCCAGTGCTCAGGCGAGCCACCATCAAAAGGAACCGGACAGATGCCATGAACCGTGACTCGAGTGATGAGCACTGTGTCGATATCTCCTCCGTGGGCGAGCGGAGGCTGGCGCAGAGAAGACCTCTTCATCCAACCTTGGGTCAGTGCAGTTTGGAGCTTGCTTCCCCAAAACCTCTGCCAGGGTCACACCCATCACCTGGAGACTGTCACAGATCAGCCATCTCTGCTAGTTTGGCAGCAAAGGGGGCAAACCACCTGCTGCCCCCTCTGCCGCATAAAAACTGTCTGGATGAGTCGTGTCCCACAAGAGCAGTGTCTGTGAGCCGTCTGTCCTGTCTCATGTTGCAGTGAAGGCTGGAGCACCCAACTCCTTCTCTCACCTTGACTGGAGCACCCAACTCCTTCTCCCCCCTCTTTTCCCTTAGGTAACCCCTTGAGTCACTCTGGCCTCAAAGGCGCCAGAGTGGATGGTGCCTCCTACTTACGGCACAAGGAGCGACTCCTGCGCATCTCCGTTCGCCACATGGTGAAATCCCAGGTCTTCTACTGGATTGTCTTGAGCCTGGTGGCTCTCAACACTGCCTGTGTGGCCATCGTCCATCACAACCAGCCAGCCTGGCTCACCCACTTCCTCTGTGAGTCTCTGGGCTTTGTGTAGGTGTGAGAGCACTGTGTGGGCACACAAAACCTCCTGCAACCTTCTTATCTCCAGCGGCCAGAGATTGCAGCGTGCCCTCGCTCCTTGCCCCAGGGCATGTGGGGATGAATCCCACCAGAGTCATGCTGGTATGGAGCTGGGTGGGGAATAACCTGAACTATGTTCACTGTTGATAACAAAGGACCGTGTACAGCCATTTAATTCCACTTTGCCCTTGGCCCTGTGGCCACTGATGGCTGTCTCAGCCCTGTGAGCAAATGTAGAGGAGTTTTACTGGCCTTACGCCCTTCAGGTCCAATGTGTTGGTCAAGAGAGAGAAACAGACTGCAGGTCTCAGTTGGGTTTATCCTAAAATCGTGAACAGTGATGATGAAAAGCTTGCTGGAGATCCATCTTTGAATGCCTACAAGCAATTGCTGGAAAGGCATAAGTTTGCAGGGATGGGGGTGGTCATGGAAGAGCTCTTTGGTTAAAGTTTTGGTGCAGAGCATGGCATGCAAATCCCAAGCTCGAAACCAGTTACTGGAACATGCCCAGGCCCACTGTGGGCCATGGTACAAGGTCAGGTCTTGGAGGCAGTACAACCATGTCTATTCTAGCATGGTGCTAACTACAGAGCAGCATCGTCAACCCCATGGCAGCCGTGTGTTACTCCTGAGCTGCTGCAGTAGGGACAGTGCTGCTTTCTCAGCTGTGTTATTCATACTCACCTTGAAAATGTCCCTGTCAAGCACCGGGCCTGCCCATATCTGCATTAGCATGCTCAGGCCTGCTGGGATCCCAGCATGCCATGGTGTGGTATGGCAGCTGGTCGTGGTGAGAAGCATCTTTTGGACAAGGTGAAGAGCCAGACTCTTGCCTGCTAACATTTGTGAAATAGCTGGAGAAGCTTTTCACTGGCTCTTGGCTGTTCGGCTCGGTTACCCTGGCCAAGTTCCAGCCGTGCAATGATTTAAATCCAGGTTGCTAATATTCCCCTACAGTGTCATGTGGTTAATGTCTTTGCAGATGCCTCGACCACTGTCGTATAATGCTAAAGAGCTGCTCTGCTCCATGCTGGCCATCTCTGGTCCTCTCAAAGCCCTGGGACACTGTGGTGCACCTACTCTGAAAGATTAACTTGTGGGGTTGGTGCTCTGTTATATACAATTTAGGTCCTTGCAGACAAGGTTCCCTCATCCCATACACTGGCCTGAGAGAGCTGGGGGAAGAAGTGTGGTCCTCAACTTGTCCCATCTCTGCAGTGTGCTGTGTGGGCTACGGGTGGATGCATGCAGGATGCTCCTCACAGCTCAGCATCCTGAGGGTGGCTCATCTGGGTTTTCTCTTTCAGACTATGCAGAGTTCCTGTTTCTTGGGCTCTTCCTCCTGGAGATGTCCTTAAAGATGTACGGGATGGGGCCACGCCTTTACTTCCATTCTTCCTTCAATTGCTTTGACTGTGGGGTAAGTGGCCTCAGACACACTGTGGGTGTGTGGGGAGATGTTTGGCAGGTGTCTGCAGTGCAAGACACCAAGGGGGAGAAGAATGGACGGCCCGTGGAGTGGGCAAGGGAACCCTTTCTGCTGGGACAGCCTGCCCATGCCAGACGGAGACACCAGGTCTTAGGCAGGGTGTTGGGTGCCTCATCTTCAGGCACGTGAGGGTTTCCTGCAACAGCCCATCCTGAGCCTGTCTTTGACTCGTGGTTGTGTCTGCTTCCCAGGTCACAGTGGGAAGCATCTTTGAAGTGGTTTGGGCTATCTTCAGGCCAGGAACCTCTTTTGGGATCAGTGTCCTACGAGCCCTTCGTCTCCTGCGAATATTTAAAATAACCAAGTATGTACCAACTGTCTGTGCCTGTCAGCCTTCATCTCAGGCTGTGGCTGCAGCCCAGATCCAGTCACCTCTGCTCTCCTATTAGCATCACTGGGAGTGCTCCAGCACTGTCTCTGTTTTCTAGGTACTGGGCATCCCTGAGGAATTTGGTGGTCTCGCTGATGAGCTCCATGAAGTCTATTATCAGCTTGCTCTTCCTCCTCTTCCTCTTCATTGTAGTCTTTGCCCTGCTGGGAATGCAGCTCTTTGGAGGCAGGTAGGTTGTTTTAAGTCTGGGGAAAAGGAATTTCTTTGCCTTAAAGCCCTCTTATGTGCCTAGGAAGACTGTACCCTTGCCCCTCAGCCTGCTGCTAACAGTGGTACCTCTCCCATACAAAAGTCCCTGCTCGGCCAGGTGCCTCAGGCTGTGTGGGTCCTTCTGGCCAGGACACATTTGGTTCTGGCACCAAATGCTCAGGAGACCTTTCTTAAAGTGGGGAAAGGTCCTCCTAAGCACAACAGAGCTGATAGCACAGCAGTCAGGGATTTGATCACCTTGGTACTCCAGCCCATTTATGTCCTCCCGGTTCCACTTCCAGGTTTAACTTCATCGATGGGACGCCATCAGCCAACTTCGACACTTTCCCCGCAGCCATCATGACAGTGTTCCAGGTAGGAGCTGGGCTGCAAGGGGACACAACCAAAGGGGTTTGGGACTCTCTGCTTACTCCCCTCCTGGCTGGAAGGGGCTCTTTAAACCAAATGAGTTGCCCTCCAACAGCTGTTGGGATATAACTCACTTCCTCTCCTCCTGTATAACAAAGCAGACGACAAGAGATGGAAACTCTTCCACCTCCATTATGCAAGGTGGAAGAGTTTTAAAACTCTTCTGAGGAGACCTAAATCCTCAGCAGTGTCCAGCATCATCTCCCTCAACTGCCGCAGCTGTAGAGCTGGGTTACCCACTCCACAGGGTCTATGTGCTTGGCTCCTGCGCACTGGGGGGATAGATCAAGGGGACTGTCCAGGTGACAAGAAGGTGTGGGTGACAGAGCTGATGGCTTGCTTTCCTACAGATCCTGACAGGTGAGGACTGGAACGAGGTGATGTACAACGGCATCCGCTCCCAGGGAGGTGTTCGCTCAGGCATGTGGTCCTCCATCTATTTCATCGTCCTCACTTTGTTTGGAAACTGTATCCACCTGGCTGCTGTGCTTTTAGTGGAGACAACCCCATCTCATCTCCTTCTCTGGGGGCACCCCCCTCCCCACGCACCGCTTCTTCCTCTTCTCCCAATTGAGGGAGTCCCGTCACACGTGTGGCAGCCCTGGATATCCCAAACGCAGAGAAGGAGCTCTCTGGAGATGCATTGAGGGCTGTATATATGGGATGGGTGAGAAGTTTGTCCGTTTGGCTGCTCCTCACTGAGCTGGTGAGGAGCTGTCAGGGCCACCCTCCCTTGGTGGCTGCAGACACCCATGTCCTTAACATATGCCTTGTGCATCCTTAGCTGCTCACAGATACTCTGCTGAACGTGTTCTTGGCCATTGCGGTGGACAACCTGGCCAATGCTCAGGAGCTCACCAAGGTACGTTCTGGTTGCTTCTCTTTCTTCTCTTGCTGGTGTGAAGATAGTGAAGGATGGGGCCAGCAGGAAAGGCACTGGGAGCACCACCTGTGACTGTCCTCACTCTGGAACTGGGCCCACCTTGTCCCTTAGCTCAGCCTGCCTTGAAAAAGAGGTCCGGTCAAATTGGAAATGGGAGGTCTTCCTCCAGGAGGATACACAGGGTGGTCCCCTGAAACACAAACCCATATCACTGGGCAAAGCCAGTTAGACTTTGATTCAGGAAAGTTCTTAAACTTGCCGATCTCGTGTCTCTCCAGAAACACCCCCGCTTCCCATCAAGTGTGCCTTAACTGTTTCTCCACTTAAGCTCCCCAGTTTTGTTTGCCTCCAGTCAGATTTAGATAACCCTCATCTATCTGATGGGGTCTGATGCAGGGATGGTTATTTGCCCGAGCACTCTGGAGATGCGGAGTGGGAAGCGCTTTCCAGTGATGTCAGTATTTATTCCCCATCTGTCCACAGGGCAGTGGACATGATTTAGGATGCAATTTAGGATGGTGCTTGAGAGGTTATTTGGCTTAGCTTGTTTTTAAGACCGTGCAGGGAAATATTTGGGGAATGCTAAATTGTTGGGACACCATCTGGATAATGGTGAGTAGGCAAGAGCTGCAAGGGTCATTGCTGCTCCTTGGAGGGGACCAGCGATCCTGTGGTGCCCATTTTTTTGCAGAGCCAATGCCTGTTACTCAAGTCCTTGGGGTTTACTGAGAGGCTTCCATGCTGGTGTAAATCTGACCTGTTAGCAGTGAACGAAATGGGGCATGGTGCTCATTTGCCTGAGGGGTGCATGTGGGGGTCCCTGCCCTCCCTCAGTGGGTGCAGGTGGCACTTGCAGGGGCTGCAGGCTGCCGCTGGGGTGAGAGGGGTGGGAGAGCCCCGTGGCATATCAGCAGCATCAATTAAGGGAGCGCTGAGTTTTTGAAAAGGCTGAATGCACGCTAATGACTCCTAATGACATTTTTTGCTCTGGAGACACAACCATACTCATTAAAGCAATACGGTCTCTGCTGGGGTCATTCATGGATGCCTTGCCTCCCACTCCATCGGGGGGATGCCTGTCTCGCCCCTGTGGCTGTGAAGAAGGGAAGGCTGAGCTGGTCTACGCCGTCTGGGGCTGTTCTAGCGTGCACAGCCCGGCTCTTGCCTGGAGTGGGCTGGGTTCACTTATTTCAGTAGTGCTGACGCCTTCAGTAAGATCTGGCGTAGTGGGGAAGTTGCGTCCCCATAGCACAAGGAAAATAAAGACTGTCTCTGGAAATACAGGTCCCCCTTTCTCCCACACGCCTTGGCACCCAAGATACCCCCACATATCCTTCACTCCTTCTGATGGCTGCACCTTCCCTTGAAACCCCAGCATCCCACTAAGCAACTCCCCTTTTTCCTCCACAGGATGAGCAGGAGGAAGAGGAGGCCTTTAACCAGAAGCACGCCCTTCAGAAAGCCAAAGAAGTCAGCCCCATGTCTGCCCCAAACATGCCTGCTATCGAGTGAG
Source organism: Haliaeetus leucocephalus (assembly GCF_000737465.1). Lineage (NCBI taxonomy): Eukaryota > Metazoa > Chordata > Aves > Accipitriformes > Accipitridae > Haliaeetus > Haliaeetus leucocephalus. Next base: position 314,067 of record NW_010973166.1, on the reverse strand, counting down.
TGACCCCCACCACCACTACCCCGGTGCCCCCCCCCTGAGCCCAGTAGGGCTTCTTAGCAGGGTGGATGGAGAGCTGAAACAGAGCCTGGCACAGCTGGTTATGGGGCTGCCACAAGAAAAAGAGGTCCCTCCCTCTCCGGGTGTCTTTCTGAGGATGGACAGAGATCTAGAAGCGTGCTCCCCCTGAGCAGCAGTGCCTTCGGAGAGGTGCCGGAGCAGGGATCAGGTCACCCCGCAGGACCTGGGGTGGCCCACCTCTGCCCCAAGCAGCAGCTTCAGTGCTTGGGCATGGCAGAAATACACTAAAAGAGGCTTTCTGCCCCAAAAGTACAGCTCAAACGCTGCAGGCTGCTGCTAGGGGTGGGGAAGGAGGCTGGGGAGGAGGAAGGTATTTCTTGAGGAGGGGTGATATTTGTTCCCGGGGAGTGTTTCTTCATGGCAGAGCTGCGGGAGAGCAGCCAGGGCTGGGGGAGAAGGGATCAGCAGTGTCACAAATCTCCCCCGGGTTCCTTCCCTGGTAGCGAATGCAGTTATGAGAGATGGAGCAGGCTTGCAAAAACACATTTGATTGTACAGAAATTTGATTTGGGCAAGAAAAAAAGCCCCAAGCCACATAATCCCCTGGCATGGTGTTAAGGAGCCTTGTGTCTGCGTTTCAGCAGAAGAAAATTCTGTTTTTTCCTTTCTAGACGCCTTTTTTCCCTTTATTTTGCGGCATCATATGGTCTAAATCACATAAAACTTTCAAAGTCAACATTGGAACGAGGCGTTTTGATTTGTTTCCCAAAACAGTACATTTCAGTATGGCTGAAAGGATTTTTTTTTTCTTTTTTTTTTATAGAATCCCTTCCCAGGGAATTTTAGGTTTCATTATGCTTTGAAACCCAGCCAAGCTCATACACAGCAGAATCTCTTGCAGATTTGCCGAGAGAAACCGCTGTCTTCCGGGGGGCCCTGGTCTGGGGGGGGGGGGGGTTGGAGGCAGCATTAGGAATGGCCCCCTCCCTGGCTTGGCAGCAGTGGGATGCGACGGTCCCCCATCCTGCATGCGTCACCCGTAGTTTTAGGGGCAGCAGGAGCTGGGACTACTTATAAGCCCTGCCTGGTCTCCCAGCAGCTGCAGATATCGCCCTGGTTTGGGGGTGATGGGATGTTTGTAATAAATCTGTGCCTGGCCAAGTACTGGCGGGGGGGGGGCTTATGGGAGAGATGGTAGAGTCTGTGTGTTGTGACCATCTCTGGCTACCAGTGGGAATATGTTGGACAAAGCAAGGGAATAGAGGGATTTAGGCTGCAGAAGAGGCTGGAGGATGGACAGATAGGAGAGAGGAAGAGCGGCAGATGGACTATATCAGGGCACTAAAGGATTTGCCCACGCTGCACATCCCTGCTAGAGTTTTCTAGCCATTGTCAGATATAGCTGGTTAGGAAAACAGATCTCTTTAACCTTTGGTTGTTGTTGTAGCGGCATTGAAATGGGAAGGTATTGATATTCTCAGATCTTTTTTCCAGCTCCTCCCCCTCATCGGGATGGATAGTGTCAGGGGCAGGGAAGAGAGTGTGATGCCATGGGGGCAACCATCTGCAGCATCAGGTCTGATGTGCTTTTGGTGGTGCTGCATCGATGCCAGCAGGTGGGGAGGGATGGTGGGGACATCACAGTAAGGGACAAGCCAGAGCAGAGCCGGTACCGAAGGGCTGTTGGAAACTCAGAGCGGTGAAGCCGAGCTGGTCTCAGTGTTTGGGTGTGCGCAGACACAGATGGCTTCATTTCTATGTGGGTACTCAGCGCAGGCAGGTTTGGTACACGCGTTCCTGCCTGCAGAGAGGTCCGGTGGTGCTCGGGGATGAGTGCTCCCACGTGGCCAGGTTGGTGTGGGCGGCTGCGGTGCCGGTCGGAGTATTGTATTTGTACATGGGTGCCGTTGGTGCAGATGGCTCAGAGCTGTTTGACGAGTGGGTGGCCAGATGGACGCATGCGGATGCTGTCATGTGTTGGTGCCTAACGTGGTGCGTGGATGCGTTTGAAGGCTCGGCCACTTGCTGCAGGGATGGCGGCGGGCGCCTGCAACTTACTCTCTGCCTTGAGCGTGGCACCGGGCTATTCCCGTGCATGTGGCCATAAGGAGGCCGTAATGAGGCAATCACCAGCGTGACTCACCCAGGGGGCTGAGGGTATTGGTGCACTCGCAGGATGGCAGTGAGATGCACCCTGTCTCACCGGTGTGAGTTCTGTGTGCACATCAGTGCTCGGTCCCGTGCGGCTGAAGTATATTTGCTTGCATGTCCTGCACACACACATGGCAATTGGAAAGAGCAAACCCTGTAAATCACTGCATGCACATTTGCATATGCTCGTGGCTGTTTGCTTGGAGCTGTGCGTATCTGAATCTTTTCTGTGCTGATACAAAGGATAAAGCCTTGAATCCCCCCAGCTGCCTGAAGTCGGTGGGGGTGAAGGGCACTGACAGCCCTGTTAAGCTTCTCTGTGTCAGGGCTGCTAAGATGACAGGGGGTCTGTGGCATCTCAGCCCTGGGCTTTGCCTTGCTTTTGCTGGGGAGCTTCACGTTCCCCTCTGTGGTCTCAGGGCAGCATCTACCCATGGCGACGGCTCTGAGCAGCTTGGGGCTGGCCTGACGCATCGCTTCCTCTTTCAAATTGCCACGTGTTGTTCGGGAGAAGTGAATTTGGAGCAGTTTGAAAGAGCTGTTAAATATCCAAGGAGGTACCGGGGCCTCTGAGGGGCTGCAGCCTGCACTGCTCTCCCCGTGCTGCTGCTGCACGGCTGGTCACCGCAGGGAAGACTCCGTGGCCCCCCCTGAAAAGAATCGCAGCGCGTGAGTGTGAGTGCAGGCAGCCTTGCAGGCAGCTTGTTGCCGGTGTGCAAGCACATACTTGCAAGGGGGTTCACCGCTGGCTGCTGCACTCCGGCATCCCGGCAGCCGATAGGCAAAGAGCTGCCGGCTGCCCGGGGTGGGGGGCCACCTCTCTGTATTGCCCACACGAGTCAAAAGAGGGGTGAAGGGGGGATTGAACCCATTTGTTTTTCCTCCCCAGAAGAGACAGGCGAAGGAGACACCACATGTCGATGTGGGAGCCACGCAGCAGCCACCTGTATGTGGGCCGTGGGGTCGCGTGTCGTCTGTGGCTCCTGTGCTTTCTGTGCGTCCGTGGGGCCGGGGCGCACACCGGTCCCCTCCGACCTCCTCGGCTGGAGGCGGGGGGTCGTGTGTGTGTGTGTGCGTGCGTGCCTGTATTCAGTGTGCTCCTTTGCACCCCTGTGTGCGTGCCTTTGTGGATTTGTGCGTGCAGTCGTGGTTTTGTGTGCGCCCAACCTCCTCGTGCGTGTGCCGTGCCGTGCAGTACGTGTGTGTTGGTGCGTGCCGTTGTCTGTGGATGTGCAGTCGCGTGTGCTCGGGGGGGGTGAGCAGTGTATGTATATGTGTGTGCTCGTGGGTGTTTCTGTGTGCCTAGGTGTGTTGGGAAGGGCACATCTGTTTTCTCCAGGGTGTTTGTGTGCGTGTTTATGGCACTGCAAAGGTTTCATGGTATAGCCTAGTCCTCCCTAGAGCAGACCTGCAGGAACATAGAGAAGCCCAGTACAGCTCCTTCCCCTGCAGACAACTGAAACCAGTGCTCCCCTACCCTTGGGGCAGTCTTCCTGCCTGGGACGTGCTGGGTGAGAGGCTGTCCCGGCCGAGCGTAGCTAAGCACAGGGAGGGAGGGGACCTCCTGCGCCTGGTGACGTTCTCCATTGCAAATGTCTCGGAGGGCCATCTCTCATTGAGAAAGGCAGGTCTTGGACCTGGCATCTTTTCCCCTCTTACTCACTGTCCCCATCCCATCAGGACTGCCACCCTTGCCATCAAGCTGTCTCTGGCATCAGAGTCCCCGACACTGTCATTTGTACTGTTAGGGCAGTGCCGCTCCGAAAAGGAGCCCAGCTCCAAGAGGCTGGCGATGCAAAGGCATGCCCAGTACAAGGAGGGATCCCCGGCTGCAGTGAGAGGGCATTGCCCATATTTAAGAAGGTGTCCCCAGGCAATCAGGCAAGAGGAAAGTGGTCACCACCTGGCTGGGATAGGGCAAGGTAGGGTGCTGGCTGCTCCCAGCAAGCTGGCCATGCTGCCCAAAAGCGTCAGGGCAGCTGTGAGGCTGCTGGGGCTGGTCCTCCATTAGCCTGATGCCTTCTGAAGGGGCAGAAGTACAGTCTCAGCCCCATTTCCAGCCCCTACCAGCACCAGAGGGATGCCAGAGGGCTGGGAACGAAGCAGGAGCCCAGCCCGTAGCCCTGGGGATGGCATTTCCTTCTCCCTGGGATTCCAAAATTAAACTGAGGGTGGGTGCTTCACCGGGGGGGCAGCCGAGATGCCGACCCCTTGCTGTCCCCCGTTGCAGGCGGGAGCGTCGCCGGCGGCACCACATGTCGGTGTGGGAGCAGCGCACCAGCCAGCTGCGCCGGCACATGCAGATGTCCAGCCAGGAGGGCATCAACAAGGAAGAACCGGCCCTCATCAACCCCCATGCCAGCATCTTCCGCAGGAAGAAACAGGGGGACGGCGTCGCCCTGGAGAAATGCACCGAGGAGCAGGGCGGCAAGGGCGAGCGGCCGCCGGCCGAGGGACCCGAGCAGCCGGCCCCAGGAGCCAACCCCGGTGGTGGTGAGGACAGGAGGAGCCCCTCGCCCCGGGTCAAGCGAGACAAGGAGTCGTGGCACCAGAAATCGTGCCACGGGAACTGTGAGCCGGGTGAGCAGGATGGGGCAGGAGGCAGCATCGAGGATAGGGCCAGGATGAGGCAGAGCCAGCGGCGCAGCCGGCACCGCAGAGCCCGGATGGAGGGGAAGGAGCCAGCCGGTGCCCTGGGGAGCCGCTCAGCCAGCCAGGAGATGGGTCTTGAGGAGGCCAGCCCCACAGAGGGGGCGCAGGATGGGGACCGGTGCGGGGATGCGGCCGCAGCAGAGGCACTGATTCAGGGGGAGCCGGAGGCGAGCGGGGAGCCTGTCAGGTTGGTACCTGGGGAGGGCATCTTACAGTTCTCGCAGCTCCTCGTCCTGTCCCCTTAGCTTCTCGCACCTCTTTTTCTCCCACATCCCTCCTGCAGGACGAACGGGGTCCCTGCCGGCGATGCCGAGCTGGTTGGGACCGCTGAGGAGGGGAGCCCCCCACAAGCAGTACCCGAGGCTCCCCGGGGGAAGACGGGCAGCCTGACGGAGCAGGACTGTAGCAGCCTGGACACCAGTGAGCAAGCGCTGCTGGAGGCCAGCCGCACCGTCAGCCGGAGCGAGCCCGACCTCTCCTCCATCACCCCCAACACCGAGAAGGCCACGGAGAGCACCACCATCATGATCGATGTCCACGACTCCGCTGTGGTACAGAGTGAGGACCTGTCTCTCTTTCCTGAGCCCCTCTCCTGGCCTTCAGGGACCCTGTGGGGATGGAAAGCTGCTTGCACGGCTTTTCCTATCCACGTCCATCAGCTGGGGAGGCTTTCCTTGCTGCTCCTTATAGCACCTCCCTCCAGCACCCCAGTTTTGCAGGGAAACCTGAATGCAATGCTGATGTGCCACCATCCCCTGGGGAGCTTCTCCCTTTCTCACCTCCTTCCCACCCGCCCCTTCGCCTGATCCCTCCTTCTCCCTTCCTCTCCGCTTGGGCAAAACACTCGCATCCCTTGTTTTTCCTAACACATCCACAGCCCCCGCCCAGCTCGCTGCTGCTCAAACCCCTTAACAGCATCCTCGCTGTCAAGGTGAGCTGCTCTAAATGGAGTTATTAATTAAACAGCACCGCGAAAGCTGGCCTTGTTAAAACTCCTTTCGTCTGCTTCATCCTGGCAGCTCATGTCTTTTCTTCCCTTCTGGTTCCCTTCCCCATAACGGCACAGGGGTGCAAAGCAGAAACCAGGGGGGTTGCACGTGCTCGGGTGTCAGGGACACCCCAGGGTGCTGTTTGTCTGCAAGGCCGGGCAAAGGCTCTCGCTTTCCTGCAGTTAGCAACAAGACAGATGGTGAAGCCAGCCCCTTAAAGGAGGCTGAGACCAAAGAGGATGAGGCGGAGATGGAGAAGAAGAAGAGGAAGAAGGAGAAAAGCGAGACGGGAAAAGCGATGGTGCCGCACAGCTCCATGTTCATCTTCAGCACCACCAACCCGTGAGACATTTTTTGGACTGTAGGAGCCTTGGGTTGGGGAGGGCTGCAAGGGGAAGGACCCTAGCCATGACTGAAGACAGGGATCCCCTTGGGAAGGGGGCTGAATATCTCCCAAACGGCCTGGATAACCAGCCACGGTGTTCCCCAAGCCCTGGCAGTGCTCTCTGTGTGTGCCAGCCACACTCATGGTTTTTTGTCCCAACTGCTGATTGCTAGCTGTGATTTTTATTCAATGCTTGTTACATTTTTCTGCAGTTTTCTGCTCCCCTGTAGCTCTTGCCCAGCTCCAGCAGCCTGGAAGAATAAACACCCCAGTTTCTGAGGGACTCTCCCTGGCTGGCTGTGGTGTGTCTGGGGGGCTGCAATGGCCAAGCAAAGGGGTCAGCAAGCCCAAACCACCCTTGGGCTCCCTTGTTTTGCTCCCCAGACTTTGCTGCCCATCTTTCTGCTCTGGAAGCTGATGTCGTGGGGTGGGTTTTGCACGTGGGCCATGCCTGGGGCATGCCAGGGGCTCACAGGATGGGGTGCGGGCTGTCTCCCTGCAGGGTGCGGAGGGCTTGCCACTACATCGTGAACCTGCGCTACTTCGAGATGTGCATCCTCCTGGTGATCGCTGCCAGCAGCATCGCCCTCGCGGCGGAGGATCCCGTCCTCACCAACTCCGACCGCAACAAAGTGATTGCAAACCTCCCCTGCTCCCCCCATCCCGCAGGCAGAGGTCTTGTAGGATTTTAGCTTCTGTGGTGGGGCACATGTGGAACACGGATCAGGGCAGCCAGTGACAGTGCTTGCTCCGCGCTGTGGGGTCTGACTTCTTCAACATCACCTTCCTTTATAAAACCTGGAAATCCCTATTAGCCTCCCACATGCAGGGTTTAGAGCCTGGGGAGCAGACTAGGGTGCCTTGTCAATAGTAAAGTAGCTTAAACTGGGGAGATGCTGATGCGCACAGGGACTGGTGTGGGGGAGCATGATTCTGGTTCACAGCATGATTTCAGAGCCACTTGCACCATGCGTGGGAAATGTTTCTCTCCTGCCTTTGCAGGCTGGGTTTATGGCTGTCCTGAACTCTTAGGGAACAGGCTGGGTTTGGGGCAAGCAAACCAACCCTCTGTCTGCACCTGAGCCAGGCGAGCCCTGGTACGGGGTGGTAATGGGGTCTGGGTGGGCACCAGCGAGCCCATTTGCTTGGCAGTGGCTGCAGAGCACCCGTGCCCTCTCTCTGCAGGTCTTGAGGTATTTCGACTACGTCTTCACTGGCGTCTTCACCTTTGAGATGGTTATCAAGGTAAGAGGCCTTGCGGGCTGGCTGCTCTGGGGATGCTCTGTCCCACGGTGTCCTTGCAGTGGGTGGGAAATAGCTCAGTTTTTTCGATTCTGGTCCTAAATTTGGATGATGGAGACTTTAAAGCCTGGTTCTTAGTGCTGGGAGTCGAGAGTGCTCAGCACCACTTTTATCAGTCTCCAGGCTCCCAAAAGATGTAACTGGGGCGCAGGGACAGGTCTGCTGCTCCCCAGCGATGTCTCTGTCCCCAGCATATCCCACCTGCAGCTGCTTCCACTTGATGTCCAAGCTGCTCATTCCCTTCCTGTTTTTTCTCACCATTTCCCCCCTGCAGATGATTGATCAGGGCTTGATCCTGCAGGACGGCTCCTACTTCCGAGACCTCTGGAACATCCTGGATTTCATCGTGGTGGTGGGAGCGCTGGTGGCTTTTGCCTTGGCGTAAGTGGCCGTCATTATTATCAGCTCCCTGCCTTCCCTTGGCTGGGGTGGGAGGAGGATGCAATTGTGTGTTACGGCTACTAGACCCTGATATTTTTTTTTTATTTCTCTACACCCTTCTGCTCTGTTTCTGGGATGGCTCCTGGCAGCGGTGTGTGGCTGCTCCAGAGATGTATTTCTCCTTGTTTGTCAAATGCTGGTGAGCAAGCAGGCAGGGGGCAAGGCAAAGAAAGCTGGAGATGCTAGGAAGAGGTTGGTGGTGAAGGTGGACTTGAAAGAGGGCAGAAGGGGCTGTTAGAGAGGGGAAAAAGACCCAAGGGTGGCAGAGCTGGAGTTACACACCTGCAACGCATCCAGGGGCTCACAGAGACAGCAAAAGCAGCAGCCTGCCAGGTGGAGCTGCTCTGCAAACATGTTTGTGCTGGAAGTGGTATCCCTGGCCGGTGGCTTTTCCCCTGCTCCAAGGGGGAGCGTTGCCCCAGAGCCCTGCAGGAATGGGGACGTGGCCAGTAGGGTTTGTGCCCACATCTTCTGCAGCAACACACTGAGGGCAGGGTGCTGCGTGCTTGCTCTGCAGCATGTTCCTGCTGAGCGTTGCCTTGCGGTTGGGCTCTGGTACCGAGCTTGTGGCACCTGCAAGTGGGTCCTCCTCCACAGAGTGACTTGATGTCTGTGGTGCCCGTGCCATGGAGGGGAGAAGCATCCAGGGATGACTTTCATGCTGCTCTGCCCTCCTCTGTGCTGGGGCAGGTAGTGCGGTGTGAGCACGAGGAGGCATGCACTGGCACCCAGAGAGCGGGCAAGGGGCACCCTCTGGTCCCTGGGGCCGTGATGGCCTGTCGGTGCCCAAGGAGGGAGAAGAGAGGAGATGCTGTGGGTTTGTCACACTGTTGTTCTCTCTTTGTGCCTTTGACACTGGCAGTGGTGGTGTTAGTGCTGGTGAGAGGGGAGGGCCTGGCAGCCGCGCAGACTGGAGCCCTCTCCCTGTCCACAGCCCAGGTACTGTGCAAGGCTCTTGCAGTGGCTGGGTCCAAGCCCCAAGGTCGCTTGATGGATTACAGCCCATAATCCGTTCCTCCCATCTAATCCCTGGCTGGGCAGCAGCTCCTTCCCCTTGCTCTCACCCATTGGCACCCTCCCCAGCCGGTTGCTTTTGCCTTCCTCACCCTCCTCACCCCTGTCCTCACCCGGTGCTTTCAGCTGCTGCTCTCTCCTTGGGAAGAGCATGGGAGAATTCAGTTTGCTCGGAGCAGGGATGAACCAGCTCCTGGGCAGGGCCGGGGGCTGACTGCCGACCCTGGCATGGGGAAGGGGTGTAGGGCAGATCCACTGGCTCCGAACCCCCAGAAGGCCACTCAGGCCACCATGAGGATGGATCAAGCATCTCTGGGGTCTGCCTGATCCCCCTCTCTGCCAGGGCAGCCCCTCAGAGCATGTCTGGGGGGGGGTCAAGGGCATCAGCAGCCTGAAGATGTGCTGGATGGTTTGAGGGGCTTTAGGGGAGGACAGGGGAGCCTTTTCCTTCCAAGACATCTTTCATCAAGACTTTTTGATGGCTGAAGGACCATAGCTTGATGGCTCAGCCTGCTCCTGGGTGGGCAGGTGTCCTCACTGCCGCTGACAGTACCAGAATCGGTGGTGGGCCCCCACCCTGCAAAGGTGACACAGTTCCTGGAGCTGGCAGGGTCCCTGCCTGCCAGCACTGAGCACATGGGGAAGATGCTGTGCCCCATCCAACACCTTCTGCCACCTGCCTACTTCCACCCAGCCTCCCGAGGGAAGGACGGGTCCCTTTGGGCACAGGGCAGCTGAATTCTCAAGGGTGAGCACCCCCATTGGCTGTGGCACTGAACCCCCTCTCATGGAGAGGGCTGTTGCATCTCCACATATGTTTGCAGCAAGCATCTACGTTGCCTGCCCACTCTGGTAGCCGTAGCTGAATAGATACTGAGTTGCTTGTATTGTGGATGATGGCTCTATAACGTAAACCTGCAGGATTGTCCTTCTCCCCCACGTGTGACAGTGGCTCCTGCTAGAGGAGATGATCTCATGGCTTTGGGGATGAGAAGAACAAAGGAACCACAGCAATTTCTAATGGGTTTATACATTATAAAGCATTTATAAGAACACCTGCCTCTCCCCTCAGCAGCCTGTCGCCGCTGTGGCCCCAGGAGCCGCAGGACATTTGCCGGCTATATATATCCCAACCTGCCGCCCTCCCTCCCTCCCTCCTGGTCTTGAGAGGAAAACTCTGGTGGTGATGTCTGAATCCCTCTCCTTTTCACCTCCCTCCATGAGCTCTTTGATGTGGGGCTGGGGGGGATGTGTCCTCCCTCTCCCTTGCCTCGCCTCCACGGTGCTGGATGGGCAAAGCGACGCCCATGGAGCGGCTGCAGCAATTACATGGCTGAGAGCGGCTGGTGACCAGGTCCAGCACTTCCCGGTTGAAGAAGTGCTGGGACATGCCATGCTATTTGGGTTTTCTGCCCCTTTTGCCTCCCCTCTGCGGTTTAGTTTTCCTGCGGGCATCCTGGGTAGCTGTGGGCACAACAGGAGGTCCCTGAGCTGGTCCAGCAGTGCCACCATCATCTGCTGGCTGTCAGTGCCATATCAAAATCACCAATGAGCAAGTGTCCATTCATAAAGCCGTGTCGCCGTGTGCCGTTGTAGCTTGTCCATTGCCCCCTCAGAGCCTATACATCCTGAGTGAGAAGTCATCTTGGCTCATCCATAGCTCTCCATGTGGAAAGCGAATACGTCAATCCAAATGCAGCCTAAATAAAAAGCCCACTATAAAACCGTAAATCTCCAAAGAGTTCAAATTAAATTAGCTGAAATAACGAGAACCGTAACTAAAGACCCTGCTCGCTTTTGCCTTCCATGGCACCCTCCAAGGAGGCATTACGCAGAGGATCGGCGCTCACTTGCAGCTTTGCGGAGCTGCCAAGAGGCAGTGATGCCTATGCCTGTGCGCTTGCAGCAGCGGGAAATGCTGAGCGGTGGAAGGGTTGGTGGAAAGGTTGAGTGGTCAGTGTGTAGCCCTCATCATCTCACCTGGTGAGCAAGGGCAGAAGTTTCTCCACCCCGAGGTACCCAGCAGAGGTGCCTCTTTGCTGAGCAGCATCTCCTCGTGCTCATCAGCACCAGTGTCTGGAAGCAAGAGGGACCCTTACACACTGCAAAATAACCTGGTGTGAGGCTGGTTAGGATGGAGGTCTGGTATCCCATCACAGAAGTGCTACAGAGTTAAACTATCACCTTTTCAACACACCTTCTACCTGTCTCACTAACATGCAGCCAGAGTCTGGGGTTATTTTTATGGTTTTTATGAAATGTTTTACTTTGTAGGCCTTGCCCCAGCACTGAGTGCTCTGCGTGCACATGGCAGGGACTCAGCCCAAGCAAGGATGGAGGTTTGGTTTGGAGCTAGGGACCTTGTAGACCACCTCGGCTTGTCTGAGAGTGTGTTCTGCTGGGTTGCAGGAAATTCCGTGCTGCAGCTCAGGCTCTTAATCAGTGGATTTCTTGATGGAGGTGATTTAGCAGAGTTAGCCTGTTTGGATGGGAACTACTGGGGCTTTGCAGGTAGGTTCCCTTGGAGGCACCAAAGGCAGGTTGGGGCTGAGCCTCGAGGTCCCTCCCCGATTCCTGGCCAAGGAGGACCATGTGCCCACCCACTGTCACCCACTGTCCTGCTCTCTGTGGGTTCTTCTTGCAGCAGAGGTTTCACTATGCACCCACCCTCCCAAAACCTCCAGCAGGGAGGGCAGGGGCTCGTGGCTCGCTGGATGAGTCTCTCCCTGGAGATAAGCCCATCCTGGAGGACACCACATGATCTACTCCTCGTGCCTTTCAACCCAGGCGTGGGGTGATGGAGAGCTGCCCGAGAGGCTGCAGTCGTCCCCGTGCAGCTGCCCTGATGCTTTTCTTACCTTCTTCCTTTCTTCTTTCTTTTTCCCTCTCTCTGTTGGTGCGGTTTGGTGGCTGCTGGGCTGGATCGCCGACAGGAATGCTTTGGGGTAACTATGCCGTTCGGGTTGCTGCGGGGTGCCGCCCTGGGGAGCACAAGGGGGACAGGTGCAGGCGAGTGTCCGTCTGTCTGACGCCTGTGCTGACCCTTAGCTGCGTTTGCAGAGACTGGAGTGTGCTGCTCTGCATGTACCCCTGCATTGCCCCAGGATGCATTAAAGGTGGTGTGCTCTGGGAAAGTGCAGAAGGGATTTTCTTTGCAAGCAATGCAATTCCTTGCCTTCAAAGGAGGGTGCTTTCATTGCAGCTATCAGTGTCTGTGCAGTACTCTGAGAGAGCGTGAAGCACACCCAAGGGAGCAGGGCAAAGCTGTGTCTGCTGCAGAGCTGAAGGCTCTGCCCCGGTGGGAGCTTTGCCTGCACTGAAGAGCTGTAGGGACTACAGCCCTGACATCCTCCGAGGGCATGGGATGTGGTTCATGCCAAGCTCAGGGGCCTGAGGAGAGCTCAGCCTCGGCCGTAGACACAGCAAGACCAGGCTTTTCTCCTGGTGTTATCCAGACCTACATCCATATCTGTGTTAGAACCCAAGAAAATCCACAGGAGGTTTCTTGAGGACTGAAGAGGTCCCTCCTCAGCAGATGTAAACCATTGCAGTTGAGTTGCCCTGGTGGCAGCTGGCACCACTGCCCTAAATCCTCATCCCAGCCCCGAGTCGGATGTCCCAGCTGCTTACCCAGGCCCTGACACTGAGCAAAACAGGAGATGGGAGGTGCAAAGCGAGTCCTGGGGCTATTTGTACAGTTGCTCCCATGCATTTGTGGGGCTGTGCTCCTAGGGAGGACTATTAATTAGTGGTTTTGTTTACTTCTTTTAATGATTAAGCTCATTATTGTGCTACCTGTTGCATTAATCCTTGCAAAGGAGCTGTGTAATTTGGAGAGTCTGTTGTTGTAAGTCAGTTCCTTGACATTTTTTGATGGTGCCTGGTGGATACAAACTGTGCCACCTTCACCAGGACCTCTCTGCTCCATCCTGGGTTCCAGCATGGCTTTAATTAAAAGACAAGAAAAAGACCCTGGTATTGTGGTTGGGATTAATCACCACATTCAAGAAATGAGGGTCACGTGGGGTCTTAGTGCTGCTTTTCTAAATAATCCTAATAGTAAGCTCTGCCCTCCCTCAGCTGAATTGGGCTGGAGGCAAGTGCAGTTCTGATCTGGAGAGAGAAGAGAGGGCTGAGATTTTCTGAGATGGAAGACCAGGCTGACCAAGTTAGGTAGCACTGATAGAATAAGGCAGAAAGTTGTAAGAGACAGCATTTGTGCAGAGAAACCAAGCGTAGAGCATGTGCTTCCCTAGGTGAAAGTGAGGACCATGAATCTTGAGTTTAAACCAGGATGGAAAACCTTTGGTGAGAGACCTGCATGTAGACCTCATTGACTGCATCTCCCTCATTTTTTTGTGAATTCCTTGCAGCCAGTAGCAATGGAAGAAAACAATTTGCAATGGTCATGGCCTTTTGCAAGCCCCATCTGCAAATGGCACATGCCTGCACTAGGGAAGCGAACCTCCATGGCCCCGTTGAGCAGCGTGCCTTTGGGACACGACGGAGGGCAGCGTGCCACAGCACCCTTCGGGCAGCTGCCCTTGCTTGGGCAGAGCATTGCGTCGTCTGCCCCAGCCCTGGCATGTTGCTGCTTTCCACAACGAGGGGATGTGTTAAGCTTGCTGCTCCCCAGTGAAGGGGAAAGGTGCTAATCCCAAGGAGGAGAGGATTGGTTCATTTTTCATCTCTGCCAGCTGTAGGCACGTGTGTTGGAGGAGACTCGTTTAGGCGGGCTGAGCGCTCAGCAGTCACACATTTGTGAGTGCTGGCCCCCACGATGGCATGTGGCCCTCCTGTTCCCATCCTCACGCATGCTGGGGGGGGGAGGGGTGTTGTCAGCTGTTGAAAACCCCTGAGCATCCAGCCCCGGGTCTGCAAGGTTATTGTCTCTCCGTTTCATTTTTGGGTACGTGTGCCTCCCTCCAACACGGTAGGACCAACAAGGGCCGGGATATCAAGACCATCAAGTCTCTCCGTGTGCTACGGGTCTTGAGGCCTCTGAAAACCATCAAGCGACTGCCCAAGCTGAAGGTAATGATCCCCATCTCCTGCCTTACACCTGTCTCCTCCAGCATGGACCAGTGGGTGCAAGGACCACGTGCATTGATTTGCTCGTGAGCAATGAACAAGTAGTTTTAGGAGCCCTGTTTTCAAACACAATGCCAAACAAGATGCTTCGTATCTGGAGGTGCAGTGAGTTATTAAAAGCAAGCCTGGATCTCTGCAAGGTGTCACAGTTAGTTCCTCTGCCAGGGAAGGCAGGGCTGGAGTGGACACGAGGCAGCAAAGCCCAGATGCTCTCCTGATAAAATAGGCTGCCCTGGCTTTGGAAGACCTCAAATCTCTTTCCAAAGTTCATTACCTTGCCCACTAGAGCAGCTTGCAAACAACTCGGGATTTTGTGTGCTGTGCTGTCATGGTGTTGCACCGGAGGGGGATTTCCCATCTGAATAGAGGGATTATTTATGCAGCGCAGGTAGGATTATGGATTTCCCTGCCTTAGCTGATGGGGTATAGAGCCAGAAAGGAGTAAGAGACCAAGGAAGCCCTGAGTTTTTTTCACAAGGTGATATTTGGCTGATGGATGAGGCCCAGGGTGGCACCCCAGAGACATGAATTTTAAAGCCAGCTGTTCCTCCCAATCAGTGGATGGATTCAGCCCGTGTCAGCTCATTTCTGGACACCTCTGTCTTCAGCATGAAGCAGGGATAAGGACATTCCTCTCTTTTTTAAAGTGCTGTGAGAACTAGGGCTGAGAGCACAGCCCAGCCTAGGGAGGTGCTGCTATTGCAGGCAGAAGTATTCGCTCTGCCTTGTTATCTGGGGTGATGTGAAACAAAGTGTTTACTAATTGGTCTTGAGTGCTGCTAATTACATCATCGGGGCTGTCCCCTGTCTGCTGCCCTGGTTGCAGAGAACATTGGAGGATATAAATATCCATCCCTGCTGCTGTCTCAGGGGCTGCTTGGTGTCCGTGTGTGTGCTGGGGGGGTACTCCAGGTGTTAAACTCACTCATAAAATAGCCCTTTGCCTGGGAGAAGGCCCAGCTCTTTTCTCCTTTCCACCCCAGGAGTGGGAAATGTCTTTCCCTATGGTAGTCTTGAGGAAGGCTTTGGTCCTGCCCTTTGCCAAGGCTGTCGGTTCCCCAAGGTGAGCTATGCCCTCTCCTTCAGGCCGTCTTTGATTGCGTGGTGACTTCCCTCAAGAATGTCTTCAACATCCTCATTGTCTACAAGCTCTTCATGTTCATCTTTGCTGTCATTGCTGTCCAGCTCTTCAAGGGGAAGTTTTTCTACTGCACTGACAGCTCTAAGGACACAGAGAAGGACTGCATGTAGGTGCCCGGTTCAGTAGGTCCGATGCTGCTGACACTTCTGGCAAAGGCAGGGTGCTGGGTGGTGTCATCTTTGGGTTCCCAGTTAAGTCCTTGGTCATGACTCACTCTTGGCTGTAGTCTCTTGGGGTGGACGGCATGGGCTGAGTCCTGTCCCCATTGCTGTGTCAGCACTGTGCATCTTTGCATGGGGTGCGGGATGCAGAGCCCTGCATTTTGCTCCTGTTCTCTTTCCTCCTTCTCTCTTACCTTTTGCTTTCCCCTTCTCTCCCTCCTCCCAGTTGTTACCCAGCTTCTCCCTATTTCTCCCTCCAGCACTGCAGGAGGAGAGGTGCTCCCCGCCACCACACACACACGCTGCCCCCAGGGTTTAAAACCACTGTCCCATGGTCTGGCAGTGAAAAAAAAAGGTCACTGCTGTCTCCTGCTGTCTCTCAACCTTGCAGAGGGAACTACGTGGACCACGAGAAGAACAAGATGGAAGTGAAGTGCCGGGAATGGAAACGCCATGAGTTTCACTACGACAATATCATCTGGGCTTTGCTCACCCTGTTCACAGTCTCCACTGGCGAGGGTTGGCCCCAGTGAGTATTCTGCTCCATCCATCCCCCTTGAATTAGGGTGGGCATGTCCCCATTGGGGTGGTTGGGTTAATAACTGGCTACAGCCAGGCAGAGCTGAGAGAGAAACTGCTGGGTAGGGAGGAGGAGGGGAAGGACAAGAAATTCTGTCAGAACAAAAGAGGTTTAGCCCCCATATGATGCTGGGACCGTGGCTGGGGTTAGCTTCTTCCTTAGGGAGTGAATGATGGATAATCCCTTCTCCTGTGTGGCCTTGAGGCATATCTTAGCTCAAGTTTAGAGATGACCATAGGACTAGCCCTTTGTTCATGCTCATGTGAGCTTGGGCAATTTTTTCTCTGTATGTGGAGCACTGGAAAATGTATTTTCCATCAGGGCGCAGGCAAAGCACCGTAAAACAAGCTGTGGCAACTTAGAAGGGTTGTCCTTGTAAAGCAGATTAAGACAGAGGTTTATCTTATCATTGTTACACCTGTGGACAGACAGAGCTGGCTGTACAAAGTGGGTCCCTTGAGAAGTGCTGTGTGGTGGCAGTCCTGATGGGCATATCTCTGGTTGCTTTTCTTCACCTGTCTGCCCACAGGGTGCTGCAGCATTCGGTGGATGTGACGGAGGAGGACCGCGGGCCCAGCCGCAGCAACCGCATGGAGATGTCCATTTTTTATGTTGTCTATTTTGTGGTCTTCCCTTTCTTCTTCGTCAACATTTTTGTGGCTCTCATCATCATTACGTTCCAAGAGCAAGGAGACAAAATGATGGAGGAGTGCAGTCTGGAGAAGAATGAGGTACAGTCTGGGGAGGGGGAAAGAGGACATTTCCATGGGTTTTCTGCAGTTTGGGAGCTAGGAGCAACCTAGATGTTGAAAAGGTGTAAGAAACCTGTGAGCCACCTGCCTGCCCACCCCATGAAGGAAAGAAGTGTGGCAGCCACCGTCCCCCACATTACCATCGGCCAGGATCTGATGCACTTGTTTTATTCCAGAGAGCCTGTATTGACTTTGCCATCAGCGCCAAACCCCTCACACGGTACATGCCCCAGAACCGGCACACCTTCCAGTACCGGGTCTGGCACTTTGTGGTCTCCCCATCCTTCGAGTACACCATCATGGCCATGATAGCGTTGAACACCGTGGTGCTGATGATGAAGGTGAGCCGGTCAGAGTGAGCCTGTCCTGCTTGGGGCAGTGGGGAGAAGGAGATCGGTCAGGATGGGACCAGGGGGTATTTTGGTTGTTTCTAGGAGATGCTTTGAGACAGAGTCTGAGCATGTATTCCCTTGGCATAGTTGCTTGAAACACCACATGCCCCAAACTGGAGGTGAGATCTTCCCTAAACAAATTGGCCTAAACAATCTGAACCTCTTAACTACTGCAGAAAGATCTGGATTTACTCTGTGCTTCCTTCTTAGAAGGAGTGACAGCTGTCCTGGGAGAGGGGTGGAGAGGGAAAGGGGGAGATGGTCTTGAGGCACCTAGGGCAAGGAACATGGACCATCGCAAGTCTTCCTGGGGACATTCATCAGCCAAGAGTCTGGCAGGCCCCCTCCTGGCTAGCAATATCTTTCTCTGTCCATCAGTACTACTCTGCTCCATACACTTACGAACTGGCCCTGAAGTACCTGAACATCGCGTTCACCATGGTGTTCTCCTTGGAGTGCGTCCTCAAGATCATCGCTTTTGGCTTCCTGGTGAGTGACTGCTCCTGTTCTTGACGAAGGTGTTAATTTGGATGTTGGCAGCACACAAATCACAGAGGGAACGTGTTAATAATGTGAGGTTGTTGCTATTTATTTCGGGTCCCAGCCTGAGAGCTGCTTTTAGATTGGAATCTCTCCTTTGGTTCTCATTAAACTTCCCACTGCTGTATGCTGGTGGTGGAAGCCATACTGTTCCTTTACTTTTTGCCATGTTTCTACGGTACTCTGGTGCTTCGACCATGTAAGGGCTGTGCTGCCGCTCCACTAAAGCCAACTGCTGCTGCAATCATGCTGGTGGCTGCAGTCCCTTGTCCCTGGGAGCCATGAGATGCTAGTGCATTGCTGTCCTTGGGCTGTAGCAGTCGGACCAGACCTGACCAGCGGTGAGACCTCGCTGCCTAATTCACAGTCCTCAAGTCCCCAGCTGCTCATTTAAGATTTGAAGCCACGGATTGCCTTTTCTTCAGCTACTCTTTGCTGCTTATAAGCAACTGCCAGATTTGCTCTTTTATAGTTTCTTTCCTGTTTCTAACCCAAACTGGGAGATGAGGTCCACTAGCAGGAGGGTTTCTAGCCACCCTTCCCACTCCCAGTGGCACCAGCCATGGTCAAGTCCGGTCTTGCAGCAGCTGCTGCACAAACAGCCGGGGCTGAGGTGGGTCCGGGTGCCCACAAAGAGGAGGGCAAAGCAGCCTCATGGGTGTGAGGGTCGGCATGATGAGCTGTTGTAGCCTGACCAGGGCTGCCTGTGGCCACTTCTCCTGCTCCTGTTCACCAGGGTGGCCTGTTGGATGCATGAGTCATCTCCCAGGAGAAGCTGCTCACTGCAGACACGCTTACGTCTGTCACCGTCTCAGACGCAGGACGGTGCTCCTGACCGTGGCTGCATACAAATGGGCGGCAAGGTCTCTGCTGCCACCATCCATGAGCAGCCTTGGCCCGTGGCCCAGTGCCCTTCAGACCTGCCATCCCTGAGCTCAGTTCCATGTTCCCTCTCTCCTTGCTTTTGCAGAATTATTTCCGGGACACCTGGAACATCTTTGACTTCATCACCGTCATTGGCAGCATTACGGAGATCATCCTGACGGACACCAAGGTGAAGCAGGGGCTGGGAGCAGCGGGACGTACCGCTGCGGGGTGGGGGGCTCCCGCCTCCCTCTGACCTTCTCATCTCCTCCCAGCTGGTGAACACCAGCAGCTTCAACATGAGCTTCCTGAAGCTCTTCCGGGCTGCTCGGCTCATCAAGCTGCTGCGCCAGGGTTACACCATCCGCATCCTGCTCTGGACGTTCGTGCAGTCCTTCAAGGTAAGACACATGCGCCCTGGTCTCCTCCCAGGCCACGGTGCTGGGGTGCTGCTCCCAAATGCAGGCTGTTCCCAAGGTCTTGCTGCTTGCAGGAGAGACGGATCGGCACAGCTTACCTGATCGCTGTGCTTTTTGTACTCCTCTGGAGCTGGACCTGTGCTAAATGAGATGACTCATCTGCTTCTCTTGCAGGCCCTCCCCTACGTCTGCCTCTTGATCGCCATGCTTTTCTTCATCTACGCGATCATTGGGATGCAGGTGAGCACAGACATCTCCATGTGCATCCCTCTGGTGTGGACAGGCTGGACCAGCACGTCCTCAGCATTATGCACAGCAGCCAGCCTTGTGCCTGCCTGTCATTGCTTCACTCCGTCACGGTGTTCCAGAAGGTCCCGAGGGTGGAACAGCTTGTTTGGCAGCTGCAGAGCCGCATGTCCTGGGGGGCCTGCCACGGGCTTGTCCAGTCAAGCTCCACAACTGCCTTCCCAACTTGTGCCCTTAGAGATGTGGCCGTGGGGACTCAGTTGGGCATCCTGTGTGGCAGCCACTTTCAAATCGTCACCCCTTCATTTAGAAATTACACCCTATCTCCAAATCCCTAGCAGTCCCCAGAGACTGATTTCATGCCTGAGGGACCTGGTGAGCAGCCTTCTGCCTTCCCAATCCAAATGGCTGGATCACAGCGGTGATCCAGCCCACCGTCCACCTTGTCCCTCTGCAGAGGGTTTATGTTATAGTCGTGCTGCTGATGGTCTGCTTGGGCTCTCGTACTTAGGAACCTGCAATGACCTACCAGATGGTGGGAGGTCTGCAGAGCATGGGAAAAGTGAGCTTTCCAGGCTCCAGCTGGTAAATAAGAAGCACGTGAGCTAACACCCTCAGCTCCACATGTGCCGCAGGGCTGGCTCGGTTCTGCGATGACTAAATCCCACGCTGAAGATCTGACAAAGCATCTTCGACGATGAATGCTTGGGATCTGGAGCTGCCCAATGAGCGAGCTGCCACAGTACCCTATGCCGTTGCCTGACGTGTGCCACCAGGACAGGCAGATTTTGGGGAGGCAGCAGGCAGTGCAGTGGCCCCCCAGTCGGGCTGCTTGGCAGCGCTCGTGTTTAGTCTCTTCCACCCCCTCTCTCCCTCCCCGAGAGTCCTGTGGCTGGTTTTGGCCGCTCTGTCCTACACACCTCAGCACCGGCTCCAGGTGTTCTCCACGCTAAACAACCGCCAACTG
Source organism: Haliaeetus leucocephalus (assembly GCF_000737465.1). Classification (NCBI taxonomy): domain Eukaryota; kingdom Metazoa; phylum Chordata; class Aves; order Accipitriformes; family Accipitridae; genus Haliaeetus; species Haliaeetus leucocephalus. The sequence continues at coordinate 293,962 of NW_010973166.1, read as the reverse complement.
ACTCAGCCCCCCTCCCTGCTGTGTGGTAGTATTTGATTTATTTTATTTTTTTTTTAACACCATTGTGAACAAATCCCCAAGCAGTAAAGTCTGTAGGCGTTATTTGAGCAAAATAGCTGGAGGCAGAAAATATTCTACAATTACACATTCCAAAAAACCTGTACAGGGAAAAAATACTCTGCAGTTAGTGTATTTTTAGGTTCACGGAAAGTGGAATAAATATTCAACAGTAATAACAGCACATTTTTCCTATTCGAGGTACTTTACGAGCATTCATTATGTCCTGCCATGGCCTTGGCTGTGGGTCATTATTAGGATATTGTCCACGTTTGGGGCTTCGTTGCCTCTTTCGGCCCTGGGGACAGTAGTCCCAGGTGTCTGGCTGTCCGTCGTGGATTAGCGGTCGGTCTGTCCCTCCCTCACTGTGCCCTTCCCCACCCTGGTTGTACTGCTGTGCCTGACCTCGGCATCATGGAGCGTTTCTCCACCAAGGGAAAAGCTCCCGGGAGTTTCCAGGAATGTGACCAAGCACCCACCCAGGGTGGTGCGACTTGTCCCTGTGCCTCCAGCATGCTCGGGACCACTGGGTGCCGTGCAGTGCTCGGATGCTGCCCGTACCACAGCAGAGGAATGGATGTGGAGCGGTTGGACTCGGTTGGTCCCAGGTCCTCTGTGCTCCTGTTTCCATGGCAGCTCAGCCTCTCGCAGCCTTTGCTGCCCCCTGCAAATCCTTCCTGAGGAGAGGAGAGTCTCCTTCCCCAATGGCTGCTCAGAGCCAGCTCCTTGCCATGCTGGGGTGCTTTTTCATGGGGGATTGCACAGAGAGGGGGGACGTCAGCTGCTTTGGGGGCTGGCTGCGCTGAGAGTGAGGGACCTCGGGCAAGATCGGTCCCTGCGGCACAGGGGTTTGTGCCTGTGAGCCGAGGTGAACATGCAGCCACTTCCCCAACCACTGAGCTCTTCCCTGAATAACTGAGACTTTTTTCTCCCTCCCATAGGTTTTTGGCAATATCAAACTAGATGAGGAAAGCCACATTAATCGGCACAACAACTTCCGCAGCTTCCTGGGTTCCCTCATGCTCCTCTTCAGGTAAGTAACCATAAAAAACGCCTTTGGCAGCGTTTTTGGTTGCAGGCATGCCAGGAACCAGGCTGGGCAGGTTCTCGCCACAGGCTTTTGGTGGAGGTCAGGTTTTGGCGCTAGAGAGCAGCTGGGCAACACATGGCCACAAGAGCTCAGGAACCCCCTTTTTTCCCCCACCTTGACCCCAAAAGGACATCTGTCTCCCAGCTCTTTGGACCAGCTGTCTGGGGGAAGTTGGCCCCATGTGCCAAGAGCTACACCCTGGCATGGCTGCACTTGTGTGGGTCCAGCCTGGTCGCTGCTCACCCAGTGTCTTGCTCCTCTGCATGCTGGAGATGTGCTTAATTTGGGTAGGGGGTTGCACAGCTTCTTGTGAGGTTTCTCCTGGGGGCATCCTAGCCCGGCTCCATCCCGTGCAACCACGAGCTGCTGAGTGTGGCTGTGTTGGGCGCAGGAGTGCCACTGGAGAGGCATGGCAGGAGATCATGCTGTCCTGCCTGGAGGGCAAAGGCTGTGAGCCGGACACTACAGCGACGTCCGGGCAGAATGAGAACGAGCGCTGTGGCACTGACCTGGCCTACGTTTACTTCGTTTCCTTCATCTTCTTCTGCTCTTTCTTGGTGAGTTCCTCCTCCCTGAGAGACCTGGGCATCCCTCCCATCAGTCCCCCCAACCTGTACCCCTGCCATAGGGTCATCAGCCATCTTCCCACGACTACCCTTCCTTCTCTCTCTCCCTTCCCTTCTCTGCTCTCTTTCCCTCTACTTTCCTTTCTCTCTGCCTTTTTCCCTTTCATTTAGATGCTCAACCTGTTCGTGGCAGTCATCATGGACAATTTTGAATACCTGACTCGGGATTCCTCCATCCTGGGACCTCACCATCTAGATGAGTTTGTCCGGATCTGGGCAGAGTATGACAGAGCAGCGTGGTATGTAGCCAGCTCCTTCTCTCCTGAGCAACCTCTCAGAGCTGGTTTTAAACAGGCGTCTCTCTGTTCTGCTATTGAAAACCAGCTGCAATGCCAGGACAGTCAAGGACGGGCTGCTCTCGCTTGCAGTCGTTACAAGGGCAGCAGCTGGTTCCTACAGAGCCTGGTGGCACAGGCATCTTAGGTGATGTTCACGGTTTGCCATGGTGTTTATCCTGAGTCCTGGACGTTCCTGCTCTTCCTCTCCTTCCCGGCCAGTGGGCAGGTCTCTCTCAGCCTCCTTCCCTGTCCCCATGCACCAGCTGGGTGCCTCTGCCCTGAGACAGGCTCTGTCGCCTGGTCCCCAGCACCCACAGCTCCCTGTCAGAGCAGGGCTGAGCATGGCTTGTTCCCAGCAATGGGGAGATGCTGGGGATCTGCTGGGCTTCTGCCAAGTCACATATGGTGGGTCTTAATGGGTTTGGGGAATTATGTTCTTACGCTGGCCAGCCTGCTCACCCCTCTAGAGACGGGAGGACTTTGTTTCCTGCACTCATGCCCTTGCTGATGAGGACCCCAGTGAACAGGGCGCCCATTTCCAGGCAGCAGCCTGTTCCCAGCAATGGGATGGGTTCAAAGCGGTCGTGCATACCCTGGGTGGCCGGGCTTTGGCTCTGCTCCTGCTGCTGCTGCTGCAGAGGACTTGTTCTCTGCCACTCCTCCCAGAATGGTCTGGAGCATCCCTAGGGCAGTGTGGAGCCCTCAGCAGCTCTGGGAGCATGTTTGCCTTCCACTCAGGCCCAGCACCGCGAGGGTGCCTTGTGTGGCCCCTTCCTCCTCCCCCAGCCCAGCGACAGCCTCTTTGGAGCCACGACCCACCACCGCTGTGCCTGGGAGTGTGGGTGATCTTAGCTTGAGAGCCCTTGGCAGCCACACATGCTCCCTTTGGAGAGAGTTTGCGTCCACTGCTAATGTCCTGCCCCTCAAGAGACCAGCTCTAGCCAAGATTTTTTTTTTATGCCTAATATCATCAGCTCCTGGCATAAGTTCCTCCACCATTTCTGTCCAACCCTGTGCAGCTCAGTGCTGGCCAGGTTCCTCCCCACGTGGCCTCCTCCAGCACTCTTGCTGCTGTGCAAGGTCCCCGTGGGCAGGTGGGTTTGCTTGTTAGTGGGCAACTGTGCCTTGTGCAAGGGGGAGAGGTCAGTACGGTGAGTAGATATCCTGATGGACAACTAGAGAAGGGAGAGGAGGCGAGAGCAGTGAAACATCCAGCTGCTTGGTGTGGGGCTTCTCACCCATGGCTTTTGGGAAGGATTTCTTCACACCAGGCACTTCATTCACTCTTGCCCCCCCGTGTTGGTGGCCTGGGACAGTCACTGAAAAAGCATGCCTGAACTGTCCTATCAATGCCATGTACCCCTCTGATTTCTGAGCAAGCCATGCTCTTTCATCATGATATGTAGCCAGTGGTTAGGGGACATGCGCAGGAGCCGGTGGTGCTGGGCCTGTGGGGGCAGTCCCAGCCCCTGTTGCTGGGTGAGGAATGGGTGAGTACATCTGAACGGGTCCCACCACCTGAGTAGGACAGCAGTTCTGCATCCTGACACCGGGACCATCACGTGAAGGTCTCGTGGGGAGACCGCCCAGCAGCGGGGGGGGCTTGGGGATGGGTTTTGCCAAGATGGTTGGGTTAGCTCTGGACAGCGATGGAGAGGGGATGGGAGAAGAGCAAGGAGAAACCAGAGGCAAAAGCACCGGGTAGGATGGTAACGCTGTTCTTTGCCTCCTCGCGTGGTTTCCCTCCAGGCTTGTCTAAGGATGCCCAGGAGGCTGCAGCATGCTGCACCTCAGCACTTCCACCCCACACGGTCCTGCTTCCCAAAGGGCTCTGGTCTGGAGCGGAGTGGGGAGCTCAGCATCTGATGGCCCCTGCACCCTCTCCTGCCAGCTCTCCGCCTCAACTGCTTTGTTATTTCAGCCGGTGCAGGAGGGATATGGGCCGTATCCTGTGATGACTGCACCCTGGTCTGGGGAGATGTGCTTCTGTGGGCGAGAAGGGGTGTGTGTGTGGGAGGGTTTGCTTCTAATAATGTGTACCCTTGGCAGAGCATGGTCTGGTGGTCAGAGCACAAGACTGGACCGCAAAAGACCTAGGTGCTAGTGCCACAGCCACCAGTCACCAGCTGGTCACATTATCTCTCCCCGTCTCAGGTTCCCCAGATATTGGAGATACAAGTGACTCGGCTGCCAACCTCTCTGGGACCTTGTGAGGACCAGAGAGTTGGCCATGTGAGGGCAGGCTCTCTGGTGGTGTGATGGGTCACAACTCCATCAAAAGGGCTCGTGGTGGCTAGAACCCAACCAAGCTGCAGGCTCACCCCATCTGAAATTCCAGCCCTCTCCCACCAGGCATAGGCGGCCAGGGGCACGATGAGGAAGGGTGATGGGGTGGTGTTCACTGCCAAAACTGTCCTTCTCCAGCGTCAAGATGGGTCAGTGTGAGGAGGTATGAGCTGACTTATGGTGGAGAAGGCAGTAGCTGATGCTCACAGCTTTCCCCTCTCTGGGTCTGACAGAGCCAGAAGAAGAGCTGTGCACCCCCAGGGCTCTTGCCCCACAGATGGTCCCAGCATCCTCTGGTTAAGCTCTCCATCCTCCCCTCCACCCTCTCAGTGTCCTATTAACCCACCTGTGCTTCCTTTGCAGCGGCAGGATCTCGTATAAGGATATGTACAAATTAGTACGGGTGATCTCGCCTCCTCTGGGCCTAGGAGAGAACTGCCCCTACAGGGTGGCGTGCAAGGTTTGCCTCCCAGTCCTCCGCCACAACCTGGCCACGGGACGCACCATCCACCCCTCCTTCCCCTCGCTCCACCGCCACCGCGCCTCCCGAGGGAACCCTGACGTTGCTTTCCTTCGAGTTTAAAGAGGTCCGCGGCCTCCCAGAGCCAGCAGCTGTCCCCCTCGAGGGGAGGCATGAGTGGGGCCAGGGAGGGGGCTCAGAGCCTCCTGGGGTGGGTTTCAACAAATTGCGTCCCCCAGCCAGCCCCCTGCCCCAGCTCCATTGGTGCAGAGAGCCCCTGAAGAGTGCTGGGCCAAATACCACCATCCCTGCGTGGGTTCTCAGAGTGCCCTCACGTGGGAGCAGGAGTTTTTTGGGGGGCTTAGGTGTGGTTTGCTCCTGGGGAGGGAAGGGGGGAGCAAAGGCAGGAGGATACTGGGGGCTTTGCTGTTGTTTTGGAGAGTGAGGACTGAGGGGAGGCCAGGGTGACCCCTCTTCCTGGGCGACGCTGTGCTGTACCCAAGAGACTCTTCCTCAACTGTGGCACTTGGAGGACACATGGCCATGTCTCTGGGGAGCAGGACTCTTGCTAGTCTTGCCCTTAGCTTGCTGGACCTGTTTGGGAGGTGGTGGCACCTGGGCACATCTCTGGAGCTCAACAGCTCCTTTCCTTCCGCTTGAGCCAAGGTCCCGGCTGCTGACCGTGAGTCCATGGCAGCGATTTGGCCTCCTTGTGTCTCTCTGACTTGCACGGGGGTTTTTTAATTTTATTTTGGGTTGACAGTTGAGCAAAATCGTGCACCTGCTGCCTTCTCCGAGGTGCCATGATGCCTATGTCTGTGTCCATGGCATGGAAGGATGAACCACAGAACTTGCTCTTCCCTCTGCATCCCTCACAGCATCTGAGGAGATGTATGAGGGAAGCTCAGATGCCCCCAGTCCTTGATCTTGGTTCTGCAGAGGAAGAGGGTTCCTTGGTGCAGCATGGTGTAGCTACCACATCCTTCTCGCCACGTCAGAGATACTTCTTCCAGCCAGCATCCCTGGAACGGGTCTGTCACCCTCCACAGCTGGTTGTGGGGATGATGCACACATTTGAAATCTTGAAGTAGACCACCAGCAGTAAAGCAGAGGAAGCAAGACAAGGCCTGGATGCTCAGTCATCTCATTTATGAAGAGGTATTTAGGGATAGGAGATTTCTTGCAAGAATCTCAGATGGCTCATCTGTTCAAGGAGGGGCTCCTTGCAGTCTTTCCACTCTTCTCTGTTGCATGCCTAGCAAAGGATGGCAGCTTTGCTGAGGACACTTGCTCAGGTCCCTGCAGACAGAAGACACCTTCAGGAGGAATTTCTAGCCTTTCTCGATTGATGTCAGGGCTTCACTGGCAAATGCTGCTCTCCTAAGCTGGATCACCCAGTGCTCAGAAGGGTACCTGTAATGCTTCCTGGGAAGAGGGAGCTCTGCAGCAGTCTGGGCTTTATGCTGACTCTGTGGGATGGACACAGCAGTGAAGATGGATAAACGTGAGGAGAGGTGGAGGCAGAGTGAGACCAGCTTCTGTTGTCATGTGAGGGAGAACATTCCCATCTCTTCCCTGTGTTACCTCACTCTCCTCCTCCCTGTGCATGGGGTATTTCAAGGACATGAGAGATTTTCAGGGATTCCTACTGCCCTGGAACAATTCCCAAAAGGCAACTGATGAAGAAAGAAAACCCACGTGGTCATTGCATCTTGCCACCATGGTCCAGATCCCAAAATGCCAATCCAACTTGCTCACCTTTCAGTTTGGTGAGCCTGCCCTGCACATCACAGTGCACAGGTTCAGCTTCCTGGACCCCACACCCCTATCCTGCCAGGCAATGCCACAACGATGACTTGCAGAAACAAACACCAACATGTTTATGGAGCGGTGGACAGCCTGCTCTAGAAAAGCTGGTGCTTGGGCAAATTCGGGATGCTGCACAGGGGTGCAGCATGGTACGGAAGCATACCTGCTAGGCCATCCACAGGGGGACTAACAAAAGGGCATTCATGCAGGAAGACTTCACGTGGAAGTCCAGCAAGCTCTGCCCTTATGCTGGGGAGAGCAGGTCTTGTAATCATATCTTGCTGGGACTGCATCCTGGCAGCCAGCTCCACTCCTTGGGGCTATCTCTGCCTTTCTTCAACACATCTGCTTCTGGCAGTCATGCAAAAGTGAGCCAAGGAGGTGGCATTGCGTTTGCCCCCTAAAAGTAGCCTTTGAGATGGTCATGGGTCAGGCGAATGCTCCAGAGACATTCATGTCGCTGTGAACATCTCCTATTACTGGATCTACTCTCACATCACTTGCTGTTCTGGTGCTCTGTTCCTAAGAGCCTGGTACGGCACAGTACTTATTTCCTAACCACAGGAGGACAGATGTGCCCCAGATTTCCTCCTCCATTACTCACAGGGTTCTCTCAGAGCACCAGGACCGAGCCATTACTGCCTGGCGGTTTTACAGGCCACCCTGTGCCATAGCCACAGGGCACACCTCCATCCAGACACAAGACAGATGGCCAGATCTCCCATCAAGGATGTGCCTGTGCTGGGACCAGCTCTTGGGAGCCATCCTGTTTGGAGGGATGACATTGCATGTGCCTTCCCGTGCTTCACTCCATGTAGATGTGGCTTCTGGGCACTGCTGTGCTGCTCAAAACACTTTGAGATCTCTGCTCTGAGAAGCAGCAAAGTGTGTGTTCTGTCTGTGAGAACAGCACAGTTCTCATGCGGTCCTTCTTGGTTACTGATGCAAACTCTTCCTTTCGTGGGAATCCATTCCTCCTTCATTGTGCAGAGAATCTCTGTATGAAGGACAGTGTTTGTGTGTGCTGGGTACACTAAAATCCCCCCTGCCAGGAAGGGTGGGTGGAAGATCACCATCTTGCTTCCTTTTTGCACAAAGTTCTTGAGCATGAAAATTTTGAAGTCAACTTCTCCCCATCAGACACCTCGAGTCAGTGCACATCCAGCTCTGCCAAGACACTGCTTATGGACTCCTGAACCTGGATATTTCTTCTTGATCATCCCACTCAATAGTCTCCAGTGTTATCAATCCTCTTTCCAACCTATTTGGGTGTGTCAGGTCTCAAAGGGGATGTCTTGCCCAGCCTGTTCTGTGCCTGCACCCCAAACAGCTCCTGTTGCAGGTCGTCACCATCTGTAGTTCACATCTGAAATGTCAGGACTTATCTTGGTGGGGGCCGCTTTGGCCAGGGGTCTGCTTCCAAACCAGTGGTACCCCCTGAGAAGAGGAGATATACCTTGTTCTCCCCTTTCTACACTGCTCTGAGCGCATGGTTAGGAAAGAGGCCAAAATCCCGTGGGCAGTGCTTAATTTTTCAGCAGTGCCCTCTCTCCCAGGCCATCCCAGCTGAGACGGGTTCCGCTCCAGCAGCATCCTCCCAGCCCAGCTGTAAGGGTCGATGCCTTTGCTGTTGTGAGGTTGCCCTTTCCCATTAACCATCCTGAACGTTGCAGTGCAGGACAGAAGCCTGGCACGAGGGGAAGAAGAGGTGGCCAAGCCCAGGATCCCTGGGAGATGTACTTGAGCGGCCTCCTGGATGTGCAGAGAGGGAGATGCAGCCCAAATATCTCAGCCTGGCAGAGGGCTCAAGGCGTCATCAGGTGGCCCATTTTTGGTAGCGTTCCTCACCGCAGCAATCCTAGGCAGGTCCTTACAGAGCAGAGGAGCGCGAGGTGGGGATTCCATCCTAGCTGCCTCCCTTGGGAAACCCAAACGAACCCCAATGTTGGAAGGCCCAAACAGCTGCCTCTGCTGAGACTCTTTAAACTCCAACCTGGTGGAACTTGCAGCCGCATGTGGGAGAGAGCCAGGGCGGGAGCATGGCATGTACAACTTTTCCTCCCGGTTTTATTTTTTCAGCCAATTCAGCATGCCTTTTGCACTGGTGCATGGTGGGAAAGTGGTCCATCCGCAGAGCCAGACGGAAGCAACTGGGCATCTTCCTTTGACAAGTGACCCTGGCCCACTGCCTTCTATGCAAGATGCTGCCTCCCAATTGCATAGACCTTATGAGCTGGGGATACACAGCCTTCAGGCTATGGGTTAGGTGGCAATGCAAAGCAATACCCAGGCCCCCCCCGCCCCGCCCCGGGAGGGAAGACGCTACGGAGGCCACAGAGCACTGTGGTGCAAACCACCGTTATCTCAAATAACCCATGGCTTGAGTGCCGTGTATCTGATTTATACCACTCGCACACAGCCCTGGAACCTGTGGGACAAGCTGGGGGCTGCTGGAGGGCTTTAGGAAAGGGGTCGAGACCAGAGGACTCCCAGACTGCTAGCTAGGCAGGCGCTTGAGGCCAGCAGCAGAGAGGAGAGGGGTGAGTTGCTTTCTGCCAGCATTCCTGGGTCTGTGTGAGCAGTGCTATAAATCCACATCAGGACAGTCTCTCATGTATGATTTGCCTTGATTAACGGGTTTCCTGTTCTTTTCCTGTTTGTCCGTTTGTTTTTTCTCTCCTGTTTTCCTGTACTATTTTTGTTTGTATGTTTTTCTGCTCTCTGGGAATGCCTCCTCTCTCTCTGCATCTCCCTCCCTCCCCTTCCCCCTTCATGAGCAGTGGCCGAATCCATTACACTGAGATGTATGAAATGCTGACTCTTATGTCACCACCGCTAGGCCTCGGCAAGAGATGTCCTTCCAAAGTGGCCTATAAGGTAGATCAACCCTTCCTTCTACGGGGGCTAGAACTGAGCAGGAGCCTGAGCTCAAGGGAGCTGCGGGAGGTGGGGCTGGGGGGAGCCGGGGAGGCGTTGGGGATATCCAACACGTGTTTAGCTCGCTCCTGAGGAGCCTGGTGTGCTCAGAAGAGTCCTGGCCACGCTGGCTGGTCTCCACTGCCCATGCATGTGACGCTGCCGTGGTCACTCGCAAGCCCAGGGAGCTCTGGGGTGGAAGACCCCAGTGGAAGAGGAGGGGCAGGGTCAGCAATAGTGTGGAAGCGGGAGGGTTGGAGAAGATGAGGTGAGAAGCAACCCTGTAGCAATTAGGTGAGAAGTCCTTAGGAGCTCACTGACCCAAGCTTGTCCTCTGGGCTTGGACCCATCCTTGTCCCGGCCAGCACAGAAACAGGGCTAAAGCCCATGGAGATGGGAAGCAGGTGGGCAGCAAGGACATCTTCTGTAGGAGCGGCTCTGCAGCGTGTGAGGAGCCAGGCGCATCGGCACAAGCTATCCCGAGGCTGGCTTGTGCGAGGCAAAGCCAGGTGCCTTCAAAAGATGTCTCTGAGTTTTACCCCCTTGCTCCTCCTGCGGCGGTGGCTGGTAGTCGGCTCACAGCACAGGCACAGCGTGTAGGCATGGAGCAGGAGCACGGGAAGCCCTGAAGGACGTGGGGTGGGAGCTGCGTGGCTTTGCCGAGGGCAGCAGCTGCTAGGACGAGACCTGGAGCTACAGAGCAATGTGTTGCTCAGGTCTGGAGCAAACTGAAGCTTTTCTTAGCCACGGGCTGCTGCCCGCAGCCCTTTCAGCAGCATTCAGGGCTAGCAAAGTGGGGATTTCTGCACACTGGCAAAAGCACTGCCCCCCTCTCCAGGTCTCAAGTATTTGTTCACGCATGCATACATCCACCACCACACTTTTCCAGGAGAAAAAGGGAGGCTCGAAGGCAGGGAAAGGACATGAGAAGCCGGGTGAAAAGGAATGGGCAGGGAAGGGATGACCCAAGGTATTCACAAAGCAAAATATACTCTCTGGAAAGTGGATCTGGTCACTTCAGTTTGCACCCCGCCTGCCCAGGGTGGGGAAGGAGCATGGCGTGTCTAACCTGCCTTGGTTGCCCTTCTCTCTTTCCTTCTGCACTTTTTCTACCCCTCCTTCCCTTCCCCACCCTTGGATAATTTGGACCCTGTGCATGTGCTGGCAAACTTCATCTCTGAAAGACGCAAAAAGGGAGCGCCAGGATGTAGCATGCTAGAGGAATCCAGCCAATCTGAAGTCCCTGGAGGTTAGGGACCCTCCTCTCCCCTGCCCCAGGTGGGAAGGGTTGAGAGCTGGAAAGCCGAACCACCCGGGAACGGAAACCTGAGCCCCCTCTCCCCTTCCCGAGCATTCCCCATGCCCGCATCCCTGATGGATCAGGCGTGTCTTCCCAAAAGTGCCGGGAGGTGCTGTGGCAGCCCCGGTGCCATGGGGAAGGGGGCTCAGGGGCCGTTCCTGGGGTGCAGGAGGAGCCCTGGAAGGCAGTGAGCCGGTGTCCTGGGGTGGAAGGAGCCGGGGGGGTGGGGGGGTGATCCTTGCCCTTCTTTTTTGGCTGTGCTGTTTTGACACTCTTTGTTGCTTTTTATTTTTTAATTTTTATTTATTTTTCCCTTTTGTTTAATGTTTAATTTCTTTTCCTCCAGCCTGGTCGATGTGTTTTTCGATATTGTTTTCCGTCCGCTGTTTTCTTCTCTCTCTTGCGCAGAGACTGGTGCTGATGAACATGCCTGTGGCTGAGGACATGACGGTCCATTTTACCTCCACCTTGATGGCGCTGATACGCACAGCCTTGGACATCAAAATTGCCAAAGGTAAGGTCGGTGGGGTACTGAGGGGACAGAGCCAGGCGGGTTTCAGAGTGACCAGCACCCATCTTTTGGGCAGGCTGAGGACATCACAGCCAAATTGAGGTTGGCTGCCCAGAGCCTGGCATGTGGATGGAAGCGATTACCTTGAACAGGCCGCTCTCTATAAAAAATCTATTTCTTTAGGGAAGAGGTGGCCAGTTTTCCACTAGAAGCTGCTCCTAGAGAACAGAAACAGCTTGATGTCCACTGTGTAAAGGGGGAGAGAGAGAATTCTCCTTCCTCCCCATGTACAAAACCAAACCAAGGAGGGAAAAGATCACTTGTACTGGGCTTCCTAAGGCCAGGGAACAGAAATATCTCTCTCAAAGGAGATAAAATGTTCAGAGCAGGAAAACCTGCTTTGATGTTGTTGCTGGAAATGCTCTGATTGATCAGATCAAAAACTTTCTGCAGATACATGCCATTTTCAATAAAACATCCCCTGGGAACAGCTCAGCTGTTGGAAGAAAACCCAACCCAGGGAAAGATATTGGCAAAAGCCCAGTGCTGACACAGCTCCTTGGGTTCAGGGTCCTCTAGATAAAGCAGAGATTTGAACCTGGGTCTCCTACAGCTCAGCAGAGTTGCCTCAGGCTCGAGTGCCTGCGCTTGACATGTGTTGACAGTTCCCTTTGAGCCTGGGTCTTCCTAAGCTCAGCAAGCCCCTTCACCACTGCCCAGAGAGCTCTGCTCTCCTTGCACAGCATCACCAAGTATTTAAGGATTTCAACCAAGTGGAGCTGCTCTTTCACCAGCACATGATCTGCTCACCAGAAAAGAGAAAGTGGGGCAGCAGCAGGTGTGTGTGGGCTGGAGTAGGATTGGAGCCGCAGAGACGGACCCAAGGCAAAGCTTGAAGATGGCAGCTTTGAGTGGGAGGGCAGGGGATGGGGAGATGGAGGCACATATGGATGGAAGGGATGGTAGGAAAGTTTCCCTGCGAGAGCAGGAGACCAGGCTCGCTGATGCAAGCTGGCCCTCCCAGCCCAGAGAGAGATGGTTGCTGCTTGTGAACATCACTTCAAGATGGCAAAGGGGTGTTTTTAGCTGGACCCTGGTGCCAGGTCTTGATGTATGTGGGCCATTTTTTTTCCCCCGCTGTTCAAGGTGGTGCAGATTGGCAGCAGTTAGACTCTGAGCTTCAAAAGGAGATCCTGACCATTTGGCCTCACCTGTCGCAGAAGATGCTTGACCTTTTGGTACCCATGCCAAAAAGTGAGTCTCTGTGGGGGCTGTCACCACTGCCAGGTTTCCATCATACCTGCAGCAGCTTCTTCCCAAAGGGAGGTGGGGACCAGTCAGACCCATCCCCAGCTGAGGGGAGAAGTGGGAAAAGGGGTTGTGTTGCTACAGGCTGGCTTCTGCCTTGCTCTGCCTAGCTGCTTGGGAACCCTCTTGAAAAAGACCCTGTTTGTAGTGATCTACTCCTGCCAAGCCCAGAGTCTCCTGTAAATCATCTCTGGAGCATAAAAGGCAGGAGGCTGAGCATCGCTTGCTCCATTACATATGATGATGTGATGAAGATACGTGTCTTGGTGGTTTATGATGATGCTTTCAAGCTATCTCCATCCATTTTATCTCCACGTGGAGTGTCTGAGTGCTGAACAGAGTTTGAAGGTCATGAGAGTATCCCACAGCAAGGCTCATCCCGAGATCAGCACTGGTTAACACACAAGTGTCCCCACTTTGTTCCCTCTTATGCTCTCAGCCTCTGACCTGACTGTTGGCAAAATATATGCAGCCATGATGATCATGGACTACTACAAGCAGAGCAAAGCGAAGAAGCAGCGGCAGCAGCTGGAGGAGCAGGTGAGGCTCAGCAAGGGCATGCGGTGGGCAGGACGGGGTTGTTCAGAGCACCCTCGCTGCTTCTTACCACGTCCCAACCAAACGTGCAGCCAGCCGCATGGGATGCAGCTGAGGGATGAGGATGGTGGTACAGGTTGGGCTTTGGTGAATACAAGGCGCACGTATGTGCATCCTCAGCCCCCAACAGTGAACATGAGCATGCTGTCACCTTCCCAAGTGGCAGGGACTTGGTTGGAGAAGCACTGGATGTTCATCTGCGTTTCCTACAGGCTCAGGTTCTTCCTTTCCTCAATACAGAAAAACGCCCCCATGTTCCAGCGCATGGAGCCATCCTCCTTGCCACAGGAAATCATCTCAAACGCAAAGGCTCTGCCTTACCTCCAGCAGGACACGCTCTCGGGCCTGTGAGTATTGCCCTGAGAAGAAGGGAGGTGGTCCTGTCGCTTTTCTGTTCCTGCAGCCCTCATTTTGTTCTCTGGAGCTGGCACTGGGATGTACAGAGGGTTAAAGAGCTGCTGAGAGCAGGGGAAACACAGTCCAGAGCAGAAAGCTCCCAGCACAAAGCTTTTGCAGGATTCCAGGTAGCTGGTGTGCGTCAGCATCACCAACAGCAACAACTAAGGGGGATGGCCAGGTGTCTGCATGGATGCTCTTCTTGCAGGACCATCCCAGCACTAAGCGCAAACTCTCTTACCTAGGAGGGTCTGGGATGGACCTGAACCCTGGGAGCAGTTGAGCAGCGGGTCCCTGGGTGGTACAGGGTCCATGGAGGATCCCAGCACCCTGGCTGGTGGGAATGAGATGGTGGGAGTTGCTGGCACTGCACTTGGGATGTCCCCCTGCTGCCGTGGGACCTGGGGCACTGGTGTCCTCTCCTGCCTGGGCACAACTTCAGCTCTCCAAGGAACATGATGTTTGCCCTGGGGGTCTCAACAGCCTGGGGGGCAAGCACAGGGGCTCCCCAGCTCTGAGCCGCTGAAGAGGCGATGCCCAGTGATGGCAGCAACTGGCTTGTGGCCTACCTGAAGCTGGACCATCTTTGCAGGAGCAGCCGGAGCGGGTTCCCCTCGCTGAGCCCACTCTCACCCCAGGAGATCTTCCAGCTGGCGTGCATGGATCCAGCCCACGGGCAGTTCCAGGAGCACCAGTCTCTGGTAAAGTCACACACTGCCTGGCGGGCACTCACCTGCAGTCCCAGCAGGGGTGCTGGTGGGCACGGGGAGGAGTGGGGCTGCAGGCATGGTGGTGAAACGCTGCTCCCTGCCCCGCTGCAAGCACAGCGGAGGGATGGCAGCTGCTGGGTCATGCACAGATCCAAAGCAGGGGACAGTCGTCCCCAGGTGTCCCCCAGCTGGGGCTCTGGCCCCTCGCTGCTGTCCGGGCACTGGGGACGCAGCCATCCCTGGACCAGCCCTGGCCGGTGGGGCCAGGCAGTGGCAAGTGCTTTTGGGGCAAGAGCTGTGACTGGGGTCTGATGTCCTGCAGTAAAATATCCTTCTCTTCACAGGCTGCTCTTTTTTCCACTGAGCGCTCATTTCAGTGGGTTACCCCATGCTGAGTGATGGTATCTGATGTTTTCGGATTCATGTTCATTTTGTTGTCAGTGCTGGTGTCCCCAGTCCCAAACTGAGTTGTCAAACTGTCTCCAACTGGAGCACACCCCTCCGGCCTCACACACATGCCGGCCGGCAGCAGCAGTGTCTGTCTGTGTGTGTGTGTATATATATATACATATCTATATATATCTCTCCATGTCTGTGTGTGTGCATTTGCACACCACCCCGACATTTGTCGGATGCAGTGTTGTACCACTGTGCATCTCCAGCCCGGTCCGTGTCCCTGGGGTCTGTAGTACTCTGTGTGAGCTGTGTACTGCGCAGGCAGGTGTCCCCTGCCCCGGCCACCCTGACCATGGCACCATCCTGCCGGTGGGGAGGTGGCAGATGAGACTCCCCCCTCCCCATAAAGTCACCGTCTACCAGATCTCCAGGGTCACTCCCTGCCCATCTCCTTGACACCACGTCCTGTACACAAGAGTCCCCTAAATTGGGAATTAACCAAAGCACAAAGGTGCCGCAGGTGGCATGCTTTCTTTTAATGGGGATGTGGCCAGAAATCCTTTAAAGCAGGGTCAGAGAGAAAAATCGCATACGTTTGTCCCCTTCTGGCAAAAGGAGAAAGAGTTAAAGCCGGGGCAGTCAGGGCATCACCAGATCTAGGCAGGGTTTCCACTGCCACTGAAAAGGTGCAAGATGAATTGGCCATCAGGCAAGCCTGAAGCACCACATCTGGGCTCACCTGCAATGGATTGTGAATCGGAGATTATTTTTCAGTGGCGACATGATGGATGATATGTTTTAGGCTCCCTTTCTGGCCCACTTAAATTCTGCCCCCGGTTTAGCAAACAGGGCTGTCCTCTGCAAACGGGGCAGAAGCAGCGCGCTGCCCTGCTCCAACCCCATCCCAAGAGCTTGGCTGTGTGTTTATTTCCAGGAGCCAGAGGTTAGGGAGTTTCAAAGAGTGCAGCCCTCTAACCGTGGCAGCTACCTTCCCGTGGACACTCAGGACCACGCTGTCTCTGGGAGGGCGTCCTCCATGCCTCGTCTCACTGTGGATCCCCAGGTAAAACCAAGCAAAGCCCCCACGGGTGCTGGGTCCAAGCAAAGCCTACCAGGTAACACTGGGGCTTCTCTCTGCACTGAGCGAGTCCCACGGCTTCCCCAGTGCCCCGATACGGGAGCATCTCCCCATCTTTGGGATGCTGCACAAGTAGGAGAGCTGCTGTTCCCCTACATGGGGGACACCAGTAGCAGAGAGCAACCAGGGGAATCGATCTCCTGGCTCATGTGGGAGGTCCACGGTGGAGCAGGGCCATGCTGGGAGGTTGCAGGGTCCCCCCGCAATGGGACACCCCTCCTTTCCTCCAGCCTCAGGTGCTGGCTGAGGTCCGAGGAGTCCCAGCCCGACTGTCAGATGATCTCCCAGGTGATGAAATGCCTTTTCCTTCCTTTTCTGTTGTCCCAACGCACACGCTTCTCCGTCTGTCCAGGGGAACCCAGGCCACATCTCACCTCCTCGTTTGTCTGCCTGGTTTCTCTGTTGTTCTGTCTTGTACTCAGCCTCCACCGAGACACAGACGCTTTTATGGGGTTCGGTTTTTCTGTGAAGTCTCTGAGTCTGCTTTCTCACAGAGGTCCGGGTGCTGGTGTGACATGTTGTTGCACTTTGGTGGGGTGTGAAGAGGAAGGGAGGCTTTGCCTCATGGGCTTTATTGACCATTTGGCAGCAGGGGAGATGATCATAAGGAGAGGATGGGAGAAGAAAGGGTACAGTGTGAGGAGAGGAGGCAGGGAGAATGGCCCAAGGCTGCAGAGGAAAAAGCTGCTAGAATAAAGCAAAGGCAAATATAGGAGGGGGTGATGTTTTCCACAAAACAAGTGAAAAGACAAGCTAGAAGGAGGGGAGAAAGTAAAAAGGAGAAGCACGGAATGGAGATAGGAAACAAGAGGGACAATAAGACAACAGCATGAGTGGGGAGAGAGGGAATGACTGCCGGGGAATGGGATGCGGGAATAAAGGAGGACCAAGGAGGACCAGTGCTGCCACTGGAAAAGTGGCAGCAGCCAGGAAAATAAACACCAAGTGAGGGGCACTGGAGGATCCCCCCTGTCTCAATGATTTCTTCTTCGATGTCTCCGTTTGCTCCACTCCAGTCCTGTTGTCAAGGTGGGGAGGGCTGCTGAGACAGCGTGGGGGCCGATGGCCTGGTACCCTCTGTGTCCCCACACGCGGGACGGGGTGCTGCTGCTCTTCCCCTGCCACGCAGCGCCTTGGTTTGAATCACAGTCGCTGGCTTTGCTTGTGGAGCACCGTTCCCAGCTGGCTGGGGCAGGGGAGCTCACAAGCACAAAAGCTAAACCCCACTTTCCTCCCACCCTGATTTGTGCAGAGATTATCTGGGGGGGGCTGTGCTTGGGCTGGCCATCCCCCACCCTGAATCTCCCCATCCAGGAGGCTGGCATGCCAGTGAGAAACCAGTCATTGCTTGACCGCCGTCCCCCCCCAGCCCTGCCCAGAGCTAACTCGCTCCCCGGCTGGCCGGGGTTGCTTGCAGGTGGTGACAGACACCAGCTCGATGCGGCGATCGTTTTCCACCATCCGGGACAAGCGCACCAACAGTTCCTGGCTGGATGAGTTCTCCATGGAGCGCAGCAGCGACAACACCTACAAGTCCCGCCGGCGCAGCTACCACTCCTCGCTCCAGCTCTCCGCCCGGCGCCTCAACGCTGACTCGGGTGAGCAAGGGTGGGTGGCCCCATCCCACTCCAATGCCAAAAGAAACAACCCCAGCTGAGTGTCCCCAGCGCCTAAGGAGGGGACGGTGGGGACTGATGGGGATGTCCTGTAGGCCACCGGTCCGACGGGCATCGCTCGGGCGGCAGGGAGCGGGGCCGATCCAAAGAGCGCAAGCACTTGCTGTCCCCTGATATCTCCCGCTGCAACTCGGAGGAGAGGAGTCCCCAGGCGCACGACGACTCGCCGGAGCGGCGGCGTGAGTCCCGGTCACCCAGCGAGGGCAGGTCACAGACACCCAACAGGCAGGTGGGTGACAAAAAACCCTTCCTAAGCACAAAGGGAGATGTAGAAAAAGCTCCTTGCTAAAACTGGGAAGATAAGCCCCAACTCCAGGAGCTCTGCACTGTCTCTCCTCCCTACGGTGGCACCTCCGTGTTCCCTGTGAGCTGAGCAGGTTGGGGCTGCTCAGGCACCCTGCAGAGCATTTGGGGAGAGGGGTGGATCTCCACACCGATCCTCTCACCACTGGCAGCCGCTCCCTGCCAAGGTCGAGGTGTCCCAGCTACACAAGCCTGGAGATGCCAGTGCTTGAGCGTGCTTGAAGCCCACAGAGATGCTGCCCATAGAGACCAGCAGCTGGCGAGCCATTAGCTCTTACCGCAGCAGGTTTGCGGGTGCTCTTTACTTTTGACGACCAAGAGCAGATACCATCCTCATCCCTGGAGCAGACCCCGAGGCAGGGATGGGGCAGGCAAGGCTGTGGCAGGGTCTCATCCAAGCAGGAGGATGCTCCAGGGAGCCCAGGCTCAGGGTGGGGGGGAGTGGGTGCACGGCGCTGCCCGTCGCCCCTGTATTCCCCAGCGTGTCTCGGTGCGTTGCAGGGAACGGGCTCCCTGAGCGAAAGCTCCATCCCCTCCATCTCGGACACCAGCACCCCCCGGCGAGGCCGCCGCCAGCTCCCGCCGGTGCCCCCCAAGCCGCGTCCCCTCCTTTCCTACGCCTCCATGCTGCGGCACGCCGGAGACACCTCGCCGCCCGCCGAGGAGAGCGAGGGGGGGTCTCCGCTCCTCTCCTCCACCCTGGAGCCCAACGCCGCCGGCCTGACCGAGTCTTCCAGCTCCCCGGCGGGGAAGCAGAGCCGACAGTCCACCCCGCAGCGTTACATCTCGGAGCCCTACCTGGCCCTGCACGACGACTCGCACGCCTCAGACTGCGGTGAGGAGGAGACGCTCACCTTCGAGGCGGCCGTCGCCACCAGCCTCGGCCGCTCCAACACCATCGGCTCGGCCCCGCCGCTGCGGCACAGCTGGCAGATGCCCAACGGGCACTACCGGCGGCGGAGGCGAGGGGCAGGGCAGGGCGTGATGTGCGGGGCCAGCATCGACGTGCTCAGCGACACCGAGGAAGACGACAAGTGCTAGAAGCTGCCCCCCGTCCCCCACCGCCCCATCTCAGCTCCCCCCCAGCCTCGCCGCCGCCCTGCCCCTCTCCAATGCATGCTCTTCGCCACGCCTGGGAATGAAACAAAACCAAAACCAAATGCAGGGGAAAAGGAGAAAACCAAACCGACCGGAAAGGGGGGGGAAAAAAAAAAAAAAAAAGAAAAAAAAAGTCTTTGTGCAAAAAAAAAATTAAAATCTGTCGACTTTCATTTATTATTATCACCTTTTTTTTCTGCACAGAGAAGCATTTGATGGGCGGCAGAGCGGCCCGGCCGAGCGCGCGTGCTGGGGGGCGAGTGAGAGCCCCCCCGGACGCGGCCCCGCTCCCGGCCCCGAGCGGGACCCCCGGGAAGGCTCATCCTGATGGTTTTCTGCTCCCTGAGGCCAGAGAGTCCCAGCAAGGGGGTACCAGGGGCCCCCTTTGCTCTGTCGCTCGGGCTCGTGCTGCTGTGGCTTTGAATTTCCTTCCCCGAGGGTCTCATCCAGCCCGGAAAAGGGGCGAGGTGTGATGGCGGGGTGTGGGGGGCCGAGGGGTCGGGGTGCACCAGGCAGACCAGAGTGGCTCTGCCTGCCGGGATGGGGCAAAACCGAAGCCAACTGGTTTGGACTGGGGCAGGCGGGAGCAGGGCGGGGGGACTGAGTGCTGCCAAATGTATCCTGTCTCCCACCAACATATATTTATTTATATACGGAGAACTCTAGGTGTGCCTGTGTGTGTATATACGGTATGTGTGTGTATATATATTTATATGCTGTATATATAAAGATATACACATACATGGATTTGTTTTAGTCATCTGACAATGCTGGGGAGCCCCTTGGGGTTTTTACTACCCGCACCCTGTTTGGCGGGGGCAGGACCAAGCCTCCCCGGGGTGGGGGGCTGCTGTGCACCCGTCGCTGTAGCAGAGCATTGGGAACGTCACCCCGCTCCCCTCGCCCCGTCCCAGATGTTTCCAGCGGTGGGCATTGCATTTTCTCCATTAGAGGTGGCTGTGGCGAGGAGTCTTCGGGCAGCTCTGCTGCCAGCTGTGCAGAGCGGTGCCCGCAGGAGTGGGATGCCCAAGGGACGAGGATGGGGCTGGGGGTACGGCTTGCTCGGCACTGAGGGGGTGACGACAAACCTCTCAGAGGCCTCTTTGCTGTGTTTTCCCAGGAAAAGAAGATTCCCATGTCCACAGGGGAGAGAAGATGTTGTGCGTGCGTGCGTGACGGTACCCTAAGATCTGTTCTCCCAGCAGAGGAGCCTGGCTTCGGCACCTCCCCTGCCTCAGTTTCCCCTGCAGCCGTGGCCCCTGCCTGCTCCCAGGGCCTGGCGCTCCCTTCGGAGGGGGGGCTGCCATGGGGGCGGCTGGGTTTGCAAACCCCATGGCCCCGCCACAGGGGCACATGGGTGTCCAAGAGCCAGCAGGGCTTTGGGAGAGGAGCACGGTCCGGGGGGGTGAGCAAGGTGGCTCGTGCCTCCTGCAAATCCTGAAAATGCAGTACAGGGCCACCTTCCAGCGCTGGTCATTGATTAAGCTGGTGATTATGTGCTGTCAGCTCTAATGATCTGCACGCACCCTCGGATGTGGGTGCAATGCTTTGCCCGTCAGCCCGGGGAGATGCTGGTGGCCTTATGGTGATGGGTGGCTCACCCTGGCGATCACTGGCATGTTTCTGCTGTAAGTCGTGTCCATCGTCAGCCTGAGCGTAGTTCTGGGGAGCCGGAGGGTGCTGTGCCTTTGGAGCCTCAGGGAAGGGCTTGCTCCATGGGCCGGAGGTCTGGTCGGTGCGGTTGGACCAGGCATGGCCATGTGTGTGGAGACGGGACATGGCCTTCAGCCCGCTGGGCTGGGCAGGGGGAGGCAGCACAGCCCTCGTCCTGCCCTTCCTCCTGCCCATGGCTTTGCTCTGCTGTGGGTTGTTGTGGTCTGGGTCCTCGGGGCTGTTCTCTAGCCCCTCTGGCTGGCTGAGCAGCAGCTCTGGCGAGGCTCTGCTTTGGTCCTGGGTAACTCGCGTCTTTTCTCAACCAAAAGATGCTACGGGCACAAACCTCCCCGCTCCTGCATGTGCAGATCAGCCGCTGCCCCGATCACTTTGTGAGCTTCCCCAGAGGAGCTCTGCTTTGCAAGAAGCAAATCCCACCAGCTCCAAAGGCTGCCTGCTCCTGGGCTCGGTCCTGGGCCAAAACCCCTCTTTCTAATGGTCAAGCTGCCCTCTGCGCACCCAAGGAGCAGGTTTCGCTCAGGGGGCCAAAACCTCCTACTGCCTTGATGGGTCCTTGCCGGTGGGTGGCACCTTTGCTGTCCCTGCTCGCCCCATGCTTCCTGAACAGACACTTCTAGCTTCCAAAGGATCCAAAAATTTCCCAGGAAGCCTCCTTCGCTCTGGCTCAGCCTCTGCATCCCCCGTCTAGGTGCTTGGGGGCAAGGTGTGCCCCATGCAGCTGTGGGGAAGGTGCCTGCTGCTGGCTGGTGTCATGGGCATCTCCTGTCTCCTTTTGGGCATCGCCTGTTCCCTTCCAGCCATCTGTGAGCAGTTCGTGGCTTCAACCTGAAGTTGCCGGAGCATTGCTCCCTGTACTGGAGTTTGGGGGACCCAGGCCTGACAGGCAGCGTGGGACTGCGTCGGGGCCAAGGCCAGGGATGTGGTGATGCTGGGGGCCGGGGGGATGCGATGCCGTACGTGCTCTAAATATAGGTGCTGGCATCGTCTACTTCTAAATGCAGAAAGGTGTCTGACAATACGCTGGGCTCTGAGTAACAGCCCACGGGGAGGGGAGGAGGCGGCTTTTTGTGTCTGTGCCTGTTAGGTGGGAGGGAGGGAGGGATGCTCTCGAAGCAGGGGCACGTTTCTTGCGGATTTCAAGCTTTGGGCATTTTTCTTTCCTCTGCCCCAGTATGTGGCCAGCAAGGTGTGTGGCAATGATCTGCAGTAGAGGTACAGGCTGGGGCAGAGCCCCTCGGGGTGCACCTGCACGTGGCAAGGGGCTGCAACGTCTGAACCTGAGCTTTTTGGCATATAAGACCTGTGTTTTACTAACATACAGAAACTATATGAAGCAAACCAGAGCCCCTTTTTTTTCCCAGGGGGGCCCCAAAAATGGCCTGCTCCTGTCTCTCCTGCAATAGCAGCGGTCCTGCTCCCGCAGCGGGAGGGCAGGCAGGGACCTGTGGTGACAAGGTGGCACTTCCAAAGCACGTCTCTGAAACCAAAAACAACCCCCAGGAGAACCACATAAAAGACTACACTGAGAGGGGAGGAAAAACAGTCCCGAGGAGCCGTTGCAGCCTGTGTCTCACTTTTCAAGGCACTGGACTTGCTTTGCTGCTGTATGATCTCTCATCCGTGGCTTTTTGGACACCTCCTTCACCTCCTGGACACTGGGGATCTGTCACTGTGCTCGCTGTCGGTGGCTGCTGGCGGGGCTTGACCATGGGAGGGACGACGAGAAAAGGGGGGAATGTGTTTCAACCTCTGCCTGCACAGGACAAGCCCCTGCCCAGGCATGAATTCACCAGTAGCATACAGCTAGTTCCCAGTTTGGTGCTGGGACTGGGCTTGAAGCCCTGCAAAGCTCCTGGAGGGACCACGGAGGGTATGTGGGGAGATGAGACAGCCCCAGAGCACAAAGCCCCGCTGTCCCCTCCAGGCTGGCTGTCCCAGCCCCATCCTCCTGTCCTCCCATGAGGCCTCAGAGAGCAGAGCCCACCGGTGTGGGGCTGGCAGCTCCTGGGGCTGAGGGAGAGTGGGTGGGAGATGCTCTGCCTTCATCCCCCAGGCACTGGGGTGGGATGTTGTAACATAACACGCTTCTTTGGACCCAAACAGGGAACTGAACCAACTGACAGCGACGTACAACTTCAATGTTTTTTGTCAAAAGGAAAGAAAAATAAAAACCTTGTTGTAAAGAACTGCTGCAGACCCCGTTTCGTTGGCACTCCCTCCCCGTGCTGGGGCTGCGGGGACCCCGGGTAAAATGCTGGATCCCTGCAAATGGTCTCCGTGGCAGGGAGGGGGTTGGCACACAGCCTGTGCTGGGCAGCCCCATCACATGGGATGGGGTGTTCCCCAGCGTGGGGACAGGGGTCATCCCCTGCCAGTGCTGCCCTGGCATCCCGATGGTCCCCCGGCAGGGTGGGGGGCTGTGAAGGAGAAAGGCAGGGAGCAAGTGTGGGAAGGGTTGGCATCCTGGGGGACCTGTGGCTTGTGCCTGGCTGCTTCCAGACACACTGGCTGGGGGGTACTGGGGGGCTGGGAGCACCGGGGGCGGGGGGGGGCAGGAGCCTGAGGAGCTGTTAACAGCAGCACTGCAACTAAATGGCCCCGGGGCAGCACAGAGCATCACGGTGACATCATATTGCTGGAGAAATGCAAGGGAGCACCAGCCTGTAAACCGAGGGCTTGGAAAACCTGCTGGAGTCTAGGGATTTGGGGGATTCAAACAGCTTGGCCACCCCTCCATGCCTGCGCCTGGGAGATGTCAGGTGGATTCAGAAGCTGTTGCCTGGTCCAAAGCTCACTGGTGAGTTGTCAAGCAAAGATGCTGAAGTCAGTTATATTTCTTTTTTGCAGAGCTGTTTAAAGCACAAAAAGTTCAGCAGTCAGAGGCGAGTCAGCAGCCTGTGGCAGTCTGCAGGCTGAGCACGAGTGACAGGGATATTTTATGGCTTTTCAACAGAACTCTCTTTCTTTCCCGGTGATGGGCAGGTGCTGTGCCAAGAACAGCTCAGGGAAGGATGAAGGCAATTGCTCTGCTCATCTGGACCACTCTGAGCCGAGCTTACCCTGTGTGTCTCTCTCACGTTGCTGCCCCTCTCTGCATGGTGCCACCAAGGACCAAGCCCAAACGCCATGACCTATAGGAACTGGCTTTATGTTGCCCTTCACTTTGTGCATCTTTCCCTTTATTTCCTAAATGCTGTCAGGTTTGGTTTTCAATTCTTTGGCTCATGAAGTGCTAAAAAGCATGTTTTCAGCAGGAAGTGTACAGTTCCATAGGGACATCGCCCTGGAGATGGCCCAGCTTTGAGGGCACTTGCTCAGGCGATGGATGCTGTGACAGCCAGGGGCTGGAGGCAAAGCCCAGCATTTTTCAGGCTGGGTAGCACATTCCCATTTTACAGCCAAAAAAGTGATCTGCATCCCTGACTGTGGGGAAGGCTCTGCAGGGTAGTGATGCCTTCTTCATCGCTGAGGGCTTTGCACCAGCGCTGGAAGCAGTTTAAGGAGAGGACCTCCTCCTGTGTGGGCCAGAAGTCCTGCATTAACATTTTTTGAAGTGAGTGTCTTAGGCATGAACTGCCCCAAAGTCTTTGAAAGCGGGACTGAGTGTGCAGGTCTGTGATGGACATCCCATGGAGCCCTGCCTGGGAGGCTGGTGCCAGGATGGGTGATGGATGTAGCTAGCCAAGTGCTTAAACCCCTCTGCCACCTTTTTCCGAATCCCCCTAACATATCTGGGGCTGTGAAAAAGATACCCAGAGCAACTCAGGGATGGCAGAGCTTCACCCTAGCAAGGGAAACTGGTGCTGCAAAATGGGGAGCCTTTGCTGTCGGAGAGCCAGTGCTCTGCCTGGCAGGAGCAGAGGCTAAAAAAAGCCCCTTGACAAATGGAACAGAAAGGTTAAAATTATCTGTACATCATCTGAATAACAATGGCAATGCAGATTGTACCTGCTTATAATAGCTCCAGGAGACAGGGGATAAATTGGGAACAAAAGTACCCCAGAAACAGATGCTGTTGGCGTGCGGCTGGCAGAAGTGCTGGGGCTGCTCCTCCTCACCGGGGCTTGGGGAGCTGCGGGGAACGGGGCCACCAGAAGCACCAAAATGTGGCCTGTGTGTGTTCCCCTCACCTTGCCCATGGGTGCTCCAGGGCCCTTCCAGCCTTGGGTCCCAGTAAAGCTGCCCAGACGGCTTGCGGGCTCCTGGGACATGGGAGCAGTCCCTGCCCACAGTACCAGCATCGCAGTGAGTGTTGTGCACAGCTTGTCTTGCATCCAGGTACCTGGGGGACATGAACAGTCTTTTTTTCTGGGACTGCTGCAAATCATCACCCCATAACCTGGCTCTTGTTCCCGGGAAAAGACCCTTCCTGGGAAGAGGCCCAATCTTAGGTATTTCCTCTCTGTCTCTGCCCTGCTTTCCTCCTACTGTCCCCTGCAAAGACAAATGAAGGCACATGGCACTGGGTGTACCTGTAACTCTGCAGGCTCCTCCATAAAGGGTGCCCAGATTATTTTTAAAGCAAGGATGCCAGCAATTGTGCAACCTTGGGGATTTACAAAGGAAGCCTAGCTCCAGTCCTTGGGCACTCAAACACCCCCTTAGTCAGATGCCTGTTGATGACCATGCTCGCTCCTCCAGCAAAACAAGAGAAACTCGGATGTGAGGATGCTCCTGGGCAGAGGAAGGGACAAGAGGGGGGGAGTGGGAAACGTGAGAGAATGAAAACTTTTGTCTTCCTTTTTCCAGTTCCAGTGAGGTATTTAAAATCCATATGTACAAAGCTGAGCAGGCAGGGGTTTGCTCCTTCTGCGGACACAGCTGATGGCTCAGAGGGAAGACGCCGGGGGTGGCTCTTGTCCCCCCCTTCCCTTTCATTCCTCCAGTAGTACTTACAAGCACACTCTCCAGGTGCCAAGGATGTGTGTGGGCTCTGAAGTAGGGCTGGTGCTTACTCATGCCAGGAGCCACGTGGTGTTGGTGGCTCGCAGGCTGGCAGCATTGACAGTTCCCCAGGTCAGCATCCCCTCCATGGGTGAGCATCTCCCCACGGGTAAGCATCCCCTCCATGAGAAAGCACATGCAACCATTGCTCCTTTCCAGAGCCAGCATGGCTCCCCAGGGAAGTGGGATGCACTCACGAGGGTTGTCCTCCCCGAAGGGCTTGAACAGCCCGGCCTGGCTCATTACCTCTATTTTTTCTTCTTCTCATTTATTTATGTCTCTTGACAATGATCTTCCTTGCTTGGTGATGTAGTGCTGCACATCTGCACTGGCTGTGTTTGCCAGACCCCACGCAAGCAGGTAAAATACTGTGGACTGCTCTGGAAACTGGCCCCTACCAGCGCACGGAAGAGTGAGCAGGCAAATAACATCTCCCAGGAGATTTTTGGGAGCTGCTTTGTGTCACCTTTGGCAGCAGGGAGCAAGGGGATGGGCAGGACTGATCTCACCCCTGCCTCTCCCGTGGGCTTATCTTGTCTCGGTACCCACCACCACATCTCCTCTTTAAATACCACAGAGCAGGAAGGAGCCCACTGTTCATTTGTCTTTGCTATTTCTGTGTAGATAATTAAAAAAAAAAACCACCAACTCAACACAATTCTGCCTTCTAAATGAATGCAAAAAGCATTAATTACTCTCCTTCTCCAGCTGGTATCTTCCTCTCATCAAAGCGGGGCTCTCCAGGTGCCAGTCACCCCTGGCAATGGGCAGTGCTGGGAGGGCTGGGTGAGTGGGTGGAAACCCAGCAGTGGCAATCTGCAGCCAAAATCACCTGGTGCACGCAGCTCGAAATCGTTGCAAGGCTGGGAACTGGATGTCTCCGCAGCGGTCCAGCACATGAGTGAGCTGATGTAGAGACCAGGGCATGGATGCGATGTACCCAGTGGGCTGCTCCTGCAGACGTGCCGGTGCCACTTGGGGTGCAAGGGAGAGGGAACAGGGATAAGGGTTAAGGAGGTGCAGTTATTTGCTAAAGCCAGGCCTAAGCTAGACTCTCTCTCCCTCCCACTTGTGCTCCCCTGGGACCCAGTCAGTCAATTTATGGAGCAATCTGCCATAGATTATGTGATTTTCAGATTGATTTTCACAGATCTGCATCATGGCCATCATGAATGATGCGGGTTTTTTTCCTTTCCAAAAGGGGAGGAGCAGAGGAAGGAAACAAATCTGAGGGTTATGTCTCCCAGAGGACTTTAATCCTATGGTATCTGGGTAAACATGCAGGCTTTGGGCCACGGCATCACACCCCCGGGTCCTCTGGGCAAAGCATGGAGTGTGCAGGACCATCAGCCAGAGCCACAGCTCCCAGCTGCCCCTTTCCCTTGGCCTCTGAAGTGTTGACAGGGGCTTGCAGATGGCCTTATTTCATTGCTAATTTACTTTAGGGGGGAAAAAAGTGCAATCAAGATTTTTTTTAGTTTTTTCTCACTGATCAAAGGGTAGGCTTCATTTACACAGGCATAATTTTTTAAGGACCTGTCCCAGCTTGAGCCCCTGTTCCTCTAGCGTGTGATATCGCGCTGTATCAGCAAGTCTCACCTCCTTTAGCAGCTAGGAGCGCATTAGGAAACCAGCGTGAGCTGTGCGAAGGAGCTGTGAATTAGCAAAGCCTCCCCTGCCCCTTGGCAAAGCCTTGTCTTACACCTCCTAGCAGGAATAGCTACAGCTGCTTTCTGCAGCAGAAGTGAGAGCAGAGGGGGTGCGATGGGGGGCAATGGGACAGGCCACGAATCCTTGCATCCATCCTCTCAAGGACACAGCCTCAAGTCACAGCCAGTCTGCCACCCACAGCTCAGGCTATCCACACCAGTCCTGGGAACAGGGGCTTTGCTGTGATCCCCGTGTCCCCAGATGCCCAGCGTCTCCAGCCGTGCATGTCCCACAGTGGATGGACCACCCTGCTGCAAGGACAAACATCCTTGCTCCCAGGTCTCAGTGATGACTTAGGGGTGGAATATGCCTCAGCGGGTCAGGTAGCAGGGAAGGAGAGCAATGGAGGGTGCAAGCTGGGCAAAGAAAGCCACCCACGCCCACCCGCTCCTCTTTGCTGGTTGGGGACGTTTCTGCGATGAGTGTTGGCAAATCCCTGTTTTTCCTGGTGCTGCTTTGGGAAGAGGGACATCTTCCCACCCTGCACCAAGCAGACCGATGCTGCAGTGAACCAGCTTGCTCTTCTGAGCCTGTGACATCTCGGCAGCGCCGGCGGGGACGAAGACCTACGGCTGACAGAGAAACGGGCAGATGGGATTATCAATCACATGTGCCACCACTCTCTTCTTGTCTTAGCCTGTTTTTTCCCTGCATTAACTCCTCGAGCGGGTTTTCAGCCTGTGCTAGCGACAGCGATTTGATGCTTGACACAATCAGCTTCTTCCCGCTGTCTGTGAGAAGCTGGTGGGTGTTTAAACATACCCGACAGGACGTTTCTGAACAAGGCTGGCCTTCCTCCGCATCGTGCCCCAGGAGCATCCTGGCAGGAAAGCCTCCCTGTGTGCTAGAGAGCCCAGCAGCTCGCAGGCGAAAGGCCTTTGCAGCTTGTTTGCCAGCTCCCACCTGGCTTTATGCTGCCCCAGATGCAGCCCACCACCATGACAATCAAAGGGTGACCTGCTTAATTTCCCTTGCTAATTTTCCCCTCTCCTGCATTGCTCTTATATTTAGTGACCCTTGCCCTAGCAAGAGCTTTAGACATTTGGTCTGGTCACAGCAGCTAGTGGCTGGGATGTCACCTCAGCCACAGCAGCCAGCTTTTGCTAGACCTCCTTCTCCTCCATGTGTGCTCCCCGAGGCCGCCTGCCCGAGGAAAAGGGGTGATAGAGATGGCTGGCTCAAGGCTGGGGTTAGCTGCTGACTCTGGATGCTGCACATCAATCAATACCAGCGTGGCCGTGTTTTATGATTACTTATCACCTCTGGCTGTAAAACCGTTGCTGCCCTCTGAACCTCTGTCTCCACCGCACCCCCATGCTAGAGGGACCCTTTTGAAACATTCAGCCAAATCAAGTGGACTGTAGGAGACTGTAGCAGAAGGAGATTTTGCAGATAAAATCTGCAGCCCCTGCTGGGATTAGCTGTTCCCAGACCCTGTTGTTTGCGCTTGCTGCATGCACACACCTTCCGCCAGCACACACGTGCCACTGCGAGTCTTGTGGGGTTTGGAGACAGAACTGCTGGCACCGGGTATGCCCCTGGGCTTCCCGTGAGATACTCTGCAGAGGGCTTGGTGCCGGCTTCAAGCTCAGACACCCGTTCCCAGCTGTGCAGGGTGGAGATGCTGCAATCCCCAGGTGTGGCCTGCGAGCCACCTCTTAAATAGCGGTGATGAGGCTGAAGGGCTTTCCCTGTCCTTCTCCTGGGGGAGTTGGAGCCAGTTGCTGCAGAGATGGGTCTGTCCTTTGGCCAGGACAGGCTTTCACTCTCCCTGAGTCCAGTCCTGCTCACAGGTGGGGAAACTGAGGCACAAGATCATAGGGCTGAGAATAGCTGTTCCTAGTGGGTCGGGTATTGCTCCTCTGGTCTTGGCAGGAGCTGGTGCTCACTGTCTGAATTGTTTTAATTGTGTTTCTTAAAGTTTCCCCCTGTAGAAACCACTTTTTGCTCTGCTTGCAAGGGTTATATGGCAGACGATGAGGCTTTCAGCTGGGGCTGTGCTTGCTGGGGCTGAGCCACTGCTCCCATTGCTACTGGGGCTCTCACCTACTGCTCGGACCAGCCTCTGCATCAAGGGAAAGAGATTAAGCCATATTTTTGGACACAAATGACTACAGCTCCAGTGAATTAACTTGGAGATGTTATTACAGGCCATGAGAACAGGTCAGGTTTCAGTCTGGGAAGGAAGCGGATAAGTGATGTCCTACAATTGTCTCCTGGCTGAAATCAGGCCAGAAAATAAGCTTTTTTTCCGTATTCTGCCCCTTCCCTTGGCTCATGGTGCAGGGGGCATAGCTCCACCACCCCTACGCAGCACTGCAGGCAAAGGGGAGCTGGGAAGATGCTGTCTCACAAACAGGCTGGGGCAGGAGAGAAGCTCCAGCAGCACTGGGAGGGAGCCTGGTTCTTCTCCCAGCAAGAAAAACTTATTTTAGCTGGGAAATTGGAGGTCAGGAGGGCTAGACAGACCTCCCAGGCTGAATTTCACAGCCAGGAGTAGAACAAGTTGTTGATTTTGCCAACACTGCCATAAGGAGACATGTTGCAGACAGAGAACGCTGTATCCTCCGTTGCTGACAAACGCCTGTCATGATAGCTTGAATATAAAGCAGAGGCTTAGGCAAAGGGAGCTTATTTAGTGTTTGGTTTTCTTCCATGAATTCATGTTTCTCTGTAGATCATAAGAATCTCCGGAAGCCCAAATCAAAGCCAGGGCTCCTGTGTGCGCAGCAGAAACGCAGGAGTGAGCCCCATCGCTCACAGGCTGGGTCCTGCAGAAGAGGAAGCCGAGCCACGGTGTGTTAGCATCCTCGTGATGTGGAGGCAGGCAGGTGCAGAGGATGGCAGTAATATTCCCATGAAGTACCTGGACTGGATAGGCCCGGTGTTGCCTGGTCCTACAGCACAGAGCCTTGTCTTGGTGCCATAAAGTCGAAAGGCCACGCAGTAATGCTGGTGGCCAAGCCACCAACCTCCCCACCCTAGTTTTGATACCATAGGCTCCTGCTAGGACGTGCTGCGGGGAGGAGGGAGGGCTTCTTTTTGTTAGGGTCACCAAGGGGGACCCTCCTTGGCATCTTCTTTCTGCTCAGCTCCCTTGTTCCTCACCATTTGCTCCAGCAGCCCCCCTGCAACCCTAGAGAAAAGATTTACTCTGAACAGGATCGTTCCCTGGCAGCGTCTGCCACCCCACCTCAGTCCTGGAAGTCAGAGAAGTGAGACAGATGATGGCAGCACCAAGGGGACAGCTGAGAGGCGAGTGGTATAATTGCAGATAGATTTATTTCCAGATGCAGCTGGAATTTTATCTCATGCCAATTCCTGTGCTTTGTGCCTGACGCTGCGGCATGTGGGGACAGATGTGAAATGCGGCTCTGTTTAGAGCCTGGGAATAGCAAAATCTCCCTTGAACAGCCATGTTTCAATTTGCATTTCTAGGCCTCTGGCAGAAACCCTAATCCTGTGGTGCACTCAGCAGTGGATGCACTAAACGGCCATGAATTTCTATATCGCTGACCTGCTGGGGCAATCTGGGCAGTTGGCAGACCTGATTGCTCTCCTGGTGTTAACACGGCAGTGCTGGTTGCAAGCAGTGGCTTAGGAACTGGGGGGTGGACCAGCTGGTGGGATTTTTTTTTTAGTGGGTTTTGGTCTATTAATCCAAACCTCAGCTTGGCTTGACTACTTCGGTGCCACTGGTTGAATAGGCTGCGACGCAGGATTAAATGTCACTGTGCAATCAAATGGGTGACAAGTGTAGAAAGGAAGGGAGGGCAAAAGCAAAACAGAGGGGAGAAAGGAGCAGGGCTGGAGGTGACCTATGCAGACCCTGTCCTAAGAAACACAGTCCTCAGGAGCGTGAGGATGAACTGCTCCTAGAGAAAATAAGAGGAGGGAGCTGCAATCTAACAGCTGCTCTTTCGCACTCCTTCATAGAGCTGTGATGCTCGTCCATAAGGCTCATGTGGTCGTGGTGGCAGATGTCTGCAAGGTGCTGTCACTTTTGCACCAAAAGCTCTCTCAGTGCTCCTCTGATGCTGTCAAGAAGCCCCGGGCTCACTGCTGCCGTGTGCTGCAGTAACAGCCTGCCTCTCAGCAGAGATGGGGCTCCTGGGGGTGGTGCCATCTGGACACACAGGAGGAGACAGCCTTTGCTCCCTGAAACGTGTCAGCTCAGGGTGGGAGAAGCAAATCCTATTTTATGGAAGCACGAATAGCTTCATCAGTGGAAGAAGGAGACTTTACTAGAGGTGGTTATTGTGTCCTGAGGAACCTGGCTCTGGCTCCAAGAATGAGTTACCTGATGACTTGAGGTCTTGGCGGTGGAGAGAACAGGGTGTGCTTTTGGTGAGAGCGGATGCTTGCGGGCAGCTTGCTTGCTCGCCGTCCAGGCAGCGGTTGCCTGCCTTGCCTCCCCATTGCAGATTGAGCTTGCCTGGCACGGGGCTGGCTCCCTGCAGACTGGTTGTTGGCATGCCTGGTTGGCTGCCTGTGCCTCGTGTTGGCCAGGGTGATGCTCCCCGGGGTGAGTATGGCTGCAGATATTTTGATGAAATCTAAAAATCTTTCCACAGATAATCAAAGTGCACCCAGCAATTGGCCCATGCTCTGACTTGGTTGAATCTGGGATATCACAGGGGTCTGCATCTCAGGAGATGCATGCAGCATGTGCCAGTCAGAAAAGCGCAGTGTGGCTTTTCTGTCACATGGAAGTTTGTGCAGCTTCCCCAGTCAGCCAAAGAGGCTGCATGGCAATGGCTTTGCAGCTGTGGCTGAAAAGTTGACTCAGGGTGCTCCACAAGTTTCCAGCGGCTGCGTGAGCTCACTCAGCAGGGGCTTCATGGAGCAGCAGGGCAAGGATCCCCTGTAAAAGGGGATTCTGGCATTTTCTAAGCTCTCCAGGAGCAGCCACCGCCACAAGTGTCTCACAACAGCCACCCCCGCAGGGACGCCGATGGCTCTTCGGTAGTGATCTTTCAGCGCTGAGTCAGGAAGAGATGCTCTCCAGGCTGAATCACAGCAGCAATCCCAGCGTGTGCCTGGCAACCTGCTCATCCAGGTGTGGGTCCCACCGGGCTTTGGTCACTTCAGCTGAACCATTCAAGTGAACACAATGTCCATGTTTTTTAAATGAAACCTGCTCCTTCTTCCCTTCGGTCTACTGCACTTCCAGCTGTCCCCATGTGTCTGCTAAGTGCTAGGACCGTCACGGATAGATGACCCAGGATCATGGCTTTCATCCCCCAGGAGTACCAGCTGCTGTCCGGAGGACCAAGTGGCCCAAGTTTCTGGTTTGGTCCCTGTGATGCCACTGCTGTCTTGTGTGGGCATCATAAGCCTGCGGGGATGTGCAGAGCAGCTTGTCCTCACCCTTTCTGCAGCGATGCTCTGTCACTCTGCAGGTAACTGCTGCTGCGTGTCTACTCGGGCGCTGATCTTGCAGACTGAGCCAAGGGTGGATGAATTTCTTTCTTTTTAAACAGAGGCTATGCAGAGGCAGCTGTGAGGCCCTGCCATTGAACAGCATCTCTTGTTTTGCAGGAATGTAAAAGCCAGATGATTTCTCAATGTGCCCAGCTAAGATAATACTGAATAATCTTGTTTGCATTTTAATTTCCCAGCCCTGTTGGGAAAAGCTGATACACCACCGTTCTCCCCCTCTGTGGGTGGTGTGTGCCTGCGAACACGCTCATCGGAGGGTAGCACTAGCAGCAGTTGGGCTTACCCCAGCTGCCGCCCTGTCCACCGGGAGTGGCGGGATCCAAGTGACATCGAGATCTCCAGGGACAACTCCAGGATGGCTGGGAGACCACTGGTGCTGTGACGGTAAAGGTTGACCCACCAGCTGGAAGGCGCAGCAGGATACTTGGCTTCTCTTCTTGGTGTGCCTCGCGGAGACTGGATACGAGCGGCGGCCGCCTCCCGTCCCCTCCCTGGCGAGGCTTTCCTGTGGTGAGAAAATGCCCAGCTCCGTCTGGTTGTTCTTCCCGGCTCGTGGAGCTGAGTCATTGCTGTTATTCCAGGAGAAGGTTCATTTGCCCCCAAATGGTCTCTCTCCCTGTGTGGTGAAGCCTGCGTCCCTCTTGAGACTGCTGTAATTTTCTTCTTGTGAATCCATGGGTTTCTTTAGCTGAGGAATTTGTTTGCCATTCATATATCCCTGTTACATAAAAACAGCCGCTTCTCTCCAGGGCAATGTTACACCTTCGTTCATGGATCAGCCCGATGCGTGTGTGAGAGACCATTCCATGCAGCTGAGCATGGCAATAAAACCCATCCTTGGTTCCCCATCAGAGGAGCAGGCACTCCTTGGCGCCTGAAGTCATCCCATGGGCTCCCAAAAGTTCAGGCTATGTGCAGGGGAAGGATTTCTGCTTTTGGAGGAGCAGGTGTGCAGATGAAAGCAGTGTTGGGTTGTGATCCCATCCTGGTATGAGCATACCTCTCCCTTGGCCCAGGCAGTCCAGCCTCACTAGACAGGTGCCAGCGTCCCCGAGCCTGACCCCACTGCCATTGCCCTGGCAGTGCTCTCTGGATTTGTTTGCCTTTCCTCAAGACAACATACCACAGACTAAGAAAGTCTCATCTGTTTAATTCCTTGCTTGCATTGTTATGTACTTTAGCAAATGTGTGGGACCAGCATATCTCCACCCTTTTACCCAGTGAAGGGAATAGCTACTTCTTACCAGCTTGAGCCAATACGGTGGGCATTGGTGTAGGGTCCTGCAAACCTGCCCCTTCCCACTTTTTTTTTCTTTCCTCCACCCTGCCTGTCTGTCTTGCAACTCTTTCCTTTCTCTGGAAAGCTGCGGAAATAACCAAGTGTTTGCAACAATTTTCTAGAGCCCGTTTCCTCAGAGAGATGACTAGAGGCGAATAGGAGAGAATCTAATTGCATCCATGCTTTTATCTCCTTCTGAGGCACCATGATTTGCCAGGAGAACAAGAAAATCCTGGATTCTGCAGGGTCAAGGAAACTTCTCTTATCTCCCTTGTTAAACAGAAGTGGCAGCTCTCACTGTGTTGATAACACTGTTGGTGTCAGCAGAGCTGTACCGGGGTGAATTTGGCCCAGTTTGTGTCAAGCACGTGAGAAGAGATGGGCAAGGCTCTCATCAGCAGACACCCCGCAAAGGGAGAGCTGGGCAGACGCAGCCACCCATGCCGGGGCTGCGCTGACTGTCCCACGCAGAACAGCAAACGCAGCTGGTGAATCACAGGCTGAGCATTGCTCAGCATCGATAAGGATGCAGGAAGGTTTCTCCCAGCAGCTGCTGTGCTGCAGGGCAATGCCGCGGTGGTGGGGTGGGATGTTGCTTCTGCCAGACGGGCAGGCCTTGCGCTGCCCGCACGCCTCGCAGGCAGCAGGAAGATGGCAGCTTTCTGCCTCGTACTTTCAGCCTGTCCCTTAAGAAGATGTTGTTTCTGCCTTTCGTTCTTTTGCTGGTTTACTGCCAGGCTCTTCTCATTTACCTCTGAGCTCTGGAGGGGGTTGGCTGGAGACATCCCCATGGGGGGTGCCAGGACCTGCCGGAAGATCCGCTGTGGCAGAGGACACCAGCTCCTGTGTCCAGTGGGGGTGGGCTTGGGGTCTGGTCATGCACCCACACTCAGCCCCGTCCGGGAGAGTGGAGGCTGCTGAACGCCGCAGACGGGTGAGATATCTCCTGTGATGCACAAGGACAAGCCCTTGTGTTTTCCTCACTAACCTCCATCTTTGTCTCGTGTATTTTTCTAAGCAATCTCTATGGAAACAGGTACCGTTTGTAATAAAGCCTCTGTTTTTCACTTTGCTTCTTTGCTCTCGAGGAAGGAGGGGGGCAGAGACCTATAAAGGGCAGATGAGGTTTAGGCAGGGAGAGGTATTTCAGCTGCCTTGGCACAGAGGGGAGCAGCCTTAGCATCCCTCGGTCCTGCCCTCGCTGATGGGAGACAGAGGCTGAGATCAACCAGACCTCTTCTTGGCTACCTCAATTCTGGTGAGGACTCGACGCCTGGCTTGTACAGCCCTATCTTCCTGTCCCAGTTGGATAGAGGGGAGTACCGTGGTGTTGAATGGGGGATGTAAATCATTCTTGCCCAGAGTTAATAACGCAGATTTCATGTCTCCCCAGTGACCTACCAGCCCTACTGCACCTTGGCTCTCTTGAAGGTCACCCCGTGCTAGTCCTGTCTCGGCGTCCTGCCAGCACCCACCGTGACATTGCTCCGAGGTCCATGGGAGCCACCTCCGTGCTAGCTGCGGTGCGGGGGGAGCGGGAGCTGCGGGGTGTGACGCAAAGGGGCCGGAAAGCACCACGAGACAGAAGGATGCATGAGCCCCCGCCTTCGTGGGACGCTGCAGCTCCGTCATCTCGCAGAGCTTCCTGCCCGCAGCCCGTTCCCAGGCTCGTGAGCTTTCTAACTTGTTTGTTTATTTTGGGGAGGGAGGGGGATGTTTTAGGAGCTGAGAGAGGAATATTTTAAAGGAGGAATTCAGTGCCAGATTGGCATCCTCTGCATCAGACAGAGCAGTGTACCAAAGCGTGCTCAGAGCTGCAGGAGGAAACTCTGTTTGTCAGCTCCTTCTGCTGCAAGTCGCCCTTGATATTCAGCAACCCCGGGTCTTTCCAGGGGCTGCATTGGCTGCAGGGGCTACTAAATCCAAAGCAACCTGCAGCAGACTAATACTCAGATCCTGTTTTTTTTTCAGGACGCTCTAAGCTGTTTCTGTTTTCCACCCAGACATAGTGAACTGGGCCTTGAATCAGACGTAATTGGGCTTTGACACAAAGATGAGTCCGTGGTGGCACGTGGCCCTCTGGGTCTGGAAGGAGGTCTTCCACTCTGACCAGAAGCTGGTGTCCTCTCCCCACTGAGAGCTGGTCCTGCTGCCATCACACTGGCCAGGGGCAACTTGGCCCACAGAGGATGGAGGGATGTCTTTTAAGAGATCTCTCTTCCTCCTCTGCTTTTCTTAAGTAATTCCTTGTGCTCAGCCCAAAGCAGCCATGTGTAGTCACCCTGCAGCTAGGGCTTGCTCCAGTTGAAATCCATCTCACCCATTCCCCTACCTGCTCCGCCAAGAGGCACAGCTGGAGCTGTCGGGACTGATGTTTGGAGATTGTCAGCTCCAGGGTGCTCCAAGGACACCAAGCATGGAAAATGCTCCCTTCCCATTGCTGTTTCTGGGAGAATTATATTTGCTTTAAGAACAGGGATTCAGACTATAATGCTAATGGTGCTTCCTTCCAAAAGGAGTCAATATTACAGAGTCTTTGTGGTTGTGCTAGAATTACAATACGTGATTACTGGGGTTGAAACACTGGTTAATTACCTAGTCATATGTTGTAATGCTCCCGATTAGCTTGTGAAAGCGTAGCAAACACATTACTTCACACCTGTTTTTAATGGTTTATACAAGGTTATTCATAGATAGTAGAAGATAAACAGTGTTGCATGTCATATTGGGGTGGTATAGCACTTTCCTGCTTCCTTGGGTGTCCTTTCTTAGCCTGAGGAAGACAGGAATTCATACAGGAGGTGAGGTAAGCACCTTGATATGATTCATTTCACATCCAAGCTGATTACATCACCCTGGGTGTGATTCAGTCAAGCATGGCCTTAACGGTAGGCATGGGAGCCTGTCAAACCCCATGGCAATGCCAGCAAGGTGGGATGGTTCAGCCTGCTGGGGAAACTGGTTGAAAGGAGGTCCTGCAGCATCTCCCACCTTTCTGAGCCTTGTTGAGCATAGTTATGCCAGCCTCTTGGTGCCAGGGAGTAGAAGAAGGGTTTTCGTGCCCGGGGAGAGGGGCCAGCCTTCACCCAGCCCCACTTCTCCTTGCTGCCTCTGTGCACCGCCTGATTTCATGCCCACAAGAACACGCGCATCAAGGCAATGTTTGCCCATACAAGTGCCTGTTTGCCCACACAACACATTTGTACATCTGGCTTGGCAGATTGGTGCACATGAAAAAATGGGCAAGAAAACATTGAGGCCTGGATGGCAAATTGGGTCTGTTTTTTCTTTCATTTTTTTGTGAAGGTGCTGCTCACAGTTACCTGGTTACAGCTGCATTGAAATGTGCCCTTTGGGAGAGCTTTGGCTTCCAGACATTGCGCTCCAACAGTCTAAATTTTGTCTCCATGTTTGGTGCAGTAGGTCACCTAAAATATTTGTTAGCTTTTTACCCATAAAGCTTTCTCATGACCCTTTCCTGAACTTTGTGTCTCAAGATAAGTCCTTCCTGCAAGGCCTTTAGTCCCTTTCCCGTGCTAGCCCAAAGCAAGCTGGTCTGTCAGCACAGGACATACAGTCTGAGGAAGGACACTAACTCAGGTCCTAGACCTAAGCCCGCCATGTTCGTGTGATGAAGCCCTAAGGGACAGTGATTTAAAGCAAGCTGCCCTGCCCAGGGCAGGTTCAATCTGCCCATACAGATGCCAGGAGGCAGCTTTAAGCTGCCAATAACTTGGTTGTGTGTCTGGACCCAAGGGTGTATACAAGAAGGACAGGCAACAAGGAACCAGAGCATCTTCTCCAGTCTCAGCTGAGTGCCAATGGCTGTTGCGATGTCCAGCAACAGAGACCTGGCAGGGCCAGCACTGGCTGAAAGGTGTTTCTGGACGTGGTTTTCTTGACTCACTCCATCTCCCATTTAACCCTCTTTTAAGCAGAGGTCTGTGGGCAGCTGTCTGCAATGGCTGAGACAATACATGGATATCTAGGTGCAGCTCCCCATCCAATTTCTCTGCTCAGCAAAGACGCGCTTGAGAGATTATCCCACCTCTTGAGAGATTATCCCAGCAAGGGTGATGGTTTTTAATCACAATGGCCATGAAAGTCTCCATTATTTATCTCCAAGCTGCTTAGTGATAAAGTGGATAGAGAAGGAAGCCACACTTCCTGCTCAAAGAGTGTGTGGGAATACCTTTTCAAATGTTAATTTCTCATGTTTTTCAAAAAGCTACCCAAAGGCACTGGTCCGAGTAAGCAGCCTGTGCATATTCAAACCAACTAGCTTTTAAAAAGTCTGCAAAGATGTTTAGGGGGAATGAGGAGGGGTGGGGAATAAGACGGAGCTCCAGGAAAAAACCTGCCACAATTTCCCGCACTTCAAAGTTAAAATTAGATGTGCACATTTCCCTCCTCTGATGTACCTCCCTCCAGGGAAATAGGTGATGAATGCAAAAGCCCGGAGGGAGCAGGATCAGCCAAGGAGTTCCCCTCCAGCAATGCTAATTAAACATCCTTCTCCCAAATCCTTCACTCCACGGGCACCCATCATCAAACCCCAACCGACTGGTAAATGGTAAAACCACCAGGCAGGGCTGGTGTGGGCTGGCTTTGGACAAGTGCCCAACAGATACAAAAAGCCACACATCCTCACTTCTGTTTTGCATCCAAGGCAATCTGGTTCCCCAATATTAAATTGTACCACTGTGAAATTCATCAGCTTCCATGACTTTATTATTGATAAAAACCCTTCCTAAAAGAGCTGCGAGGGCAATATGTGGCTAATTGGCTGTTGTTAATACATATCCCAGGGTTTTTTGTTGTAGCTTTTGCTTTAAAAAAAAAAAAAAAGTAATGTGTGATTTTTA
Organism: Haliaeetus leucocephalus; assembly: GCF_000737465.1. Classification (NCBI taxonomy): domain Eukaryota; kingdom Metazoa; phylum Chordata; class Aves; order Accipitriformes; family Accipitridae; genus Haliaeetus; species Haliaeetus leucocephalus. The sequence continues at coordinate 255,093 of NW_010973166.1, read as the reverse complement.
ATGCAGATTTGAAAGAAAAGAAAAAAATCTCTTGGGTCTGTACCCACCACAAGTTTTAAAGTGCAGAATCTGTGTCTGTTATTGAATAAGAAATGCATGCTGACTGCCAAATTTCAGCTTGAAAGCAGCCAGAAGCTATCTGGGAAAAAAAAAATGTTTTGCAAATACCTTTTGTAATTGTAAAAATAAAAAAACCAACCTCAAACCAGAAAGAATTCACCAGTTATTAACCCTTGAAAAATATGGCATCTTGTATAACTCAGAGCCCAGAAGTGACATCTAAGCTGAACAAACTCTTGAAAACATGAATTTATAGTTTGCACCTTATTCCTCACAGCCAAGCAGTTTTATAGCCAATGTCTCTTCATCCCAAGTGCTCAAGAAAGAACAGAAAATGCCTCGAGCCTGGCAGTAAATGTGGTGAGGGGATATGGATCCTGCTGTCCCTAAGTACAAATTCCCCCATTTGTAGGGATTTGGTTAACTCTCATTTTGGCTAGCCCTGGAACAATAATGTCCTTTCTTGGTCTGGAATTTGTCACTATTGGGCACGCAGCACCCAAGAGAACCGTCTGATGGTCTTTTCTTCCCTCTTGCTTTTCCCTTGGCCAAGGAGTCCTGGGAAGAGATGGGGATGTTCAGTGGAACCCCTCCCTGCTTGCTCCTCCACAGTAATGAAACGCAAGAAGTTTTTCCACTGAAGAAGAAGAAATCTGCAGCAATTGGAAAGAGGATGGAGACACCTCAGCCGGACTGTGACCCTGAGCTGTGCTGTGGGTGTACTTACAGCTAGGTGAGCATCCCTTTGCACCTCGGTGAGCGGGCGTCTGCATCAGGCAACATGGTTCAGGAACTGCATGGCCCCGTCGTGGTCAATTGACTGTGTCTATCTGCGACAGCTCCTGAATTCAGAGTCAATTAAGGTAAGGGGTTTGGGGTTTAACAGGTACACTTCTTCCCCATCACAGCACCCCGAGTGCGGGGCCACACAGCTGATGCTGATATGCTTCCTTTCGCCCTCACTCTCCTTGGGAGCCCCTCCTGACGGTCTGGATTTGCAATCCTCACCCTGCTATCAAGCCACTTCTTAATGCACAAAAAAAATAAGTCTTCATGATGCACAAAGCAAAGGAAATCACAGGGAAAAGCTCTTCAAAACACGCATTTTTTTACAATTCAAGAATTTCACGACCTAGTGGAAAGCACAAACAATACTGGAGCAGGCATTCGTAATATTTGGTGCCTGGTTTGTATAGTTACTGCAGCTAATATCCCCAAATAAATACTTCCATGACTAATCCCTTGGAAAGAAAAACACAAAGAAAGAGGCTGTCACATGAAGCAAGATGATTTTGATGTTTGTTTTGTATTTATAAACACAAATTCTGCCTGTTGGGTTGTGTAACATGCTTCATCTAAAACCCTGTTAGTCTCTTGCTAGGTAAATATGTGTTTGCTTTCTGTCCTCATCCCATCCCTCTATCCTTCCCCAAAACCCAACCAAGAAGTCCTTATCCTCCTCTCTGAACTCAGGCAAACCTCCGCATATTTTGCTGAGGATCTAGAGGTACAAAGTCTTAAATTCTAGAAATAATTGCAATTTCATTCAATGTGATTAAACTATGGAAATTTTCTCCTTGGGATTCTTTTGCATAACAGCAACAATAAAACCCCATAAAGAAAAAAACAAAACCTGTTGGCGTCATCAGAACCTAAAAATAACAGGAAGATGACTGCTGGTGCCAGAATGATACCAAACAAAATCTATTATTGAATTAGATTCTTTCCAATTGTTGTTCTTAGGAATATATTTCCCTTTTCCCCTCAGGGTTTGTTTGCAGCCAAGGTATTCTGCCTGCCAGTGCCATTCCAGCACTCAAATTAACAAGAAGCGATGTCTCTTACAGTAAAAACCAATATCTATTAAAATATTGATGAAGGCGAATAAGCTAAGGAGTTTGCGGTGTCTGGTTTCTAGCTGGCAGTCGGGGGATAACTCTGAAGGGAGGGGAGAGCTGCACAGCCTCACCCTGCTGCCACAGCCAGGATGAGCCTCCTGTTCCCAGAGGATAGACCTGATGTCCCAGGAGCAAGGAGCTAGAGAAGCCTGAAGCACCTCCAGGTACTGATGTAGCTTATAGTGTCTCTGGAGCACCTGGCACTCTTTCCTCCCTGCTTTTCTTCCACTGCCAGATCAGCAGTATCTCTTTTTCTGTAGGTTTAGAGGCCCTGCTTGCTGAGGTTTGCTGTCCATTCATTTAAAGGGTTTAATTTTTTATTTATTTTCCCCCTCTTTCATTATAATTAAGCACCTACCAATCTTGTTTCATGGTAGCTGAACATCTTGGTGACCGTGGGACTTTCTGCTATGATGTACAAGGGACTTGATCCAACAGGTCAGCTTTTATAGCTTAATCTACACCTCTCTCCTGCTCTAGTATCTTAGCATTATTTTAGGGGGCTCCTGAAATTATCTGCCACCATTTCTTAGAGTATTTCTTCATTTCTGGCATTGCTGCCCCACCATTACCATTATCTTGACCAGCAAAAATGCATTGATTGCTGACACTGCAGTGAGGCCCTCTTGAAATGCAGGCTGCGCTTTCATTAGCTTAGTGGCACGCACTTAATCTGCCGTACCACCCTGAATTTATCTAACCATGTCATCTTCATCTGTAAGGATTCCCTGACCATTATATTAACGCTGCTGGCATCCTTCTCCTCTCTGCCGCGGCTGCTGATTTTTTTTATGGCACAACATTTCAGGCCCTCCATCAGACTGGAGCTTACCCTTTGCTTCTCCGCTGTCAGAAGTGAACTTGGTTCTGCAGACATGGCGATGCTGAACAGACCCACCGTGAGGGCTGGAGGAGTCCTGTCTTCAACCCAGGATCAGAAAAAACATCCATATTACACAGCATCCTCTCTTCAGCTTTCCTGCACTGATGGGAGGTGCATGAGTTGACCAAAAGCTGGTGAAGTCCCGCAGTGCAGGCAGCGTGATCCCACTGCTAGCATTAACACCACTGACCTGCTTTACCCTCGGTGGTTTTTTGATAGCCAGTGAGCACGTTGGATGCGATGCCTTCAGCTCCACCATCCAGACCCGCTCTAAATGACACAATCCGGGCTGGAAGGAGCCATGTGTTTTCTTCTACATGCAGCTACTGCTGTGCTTCCAAACACGTCTCTCCTCTTTCCTTTTTTTGTACAGTAACTTTGCACACACAAATGTCAAACAGCAGCTGTTTGGCCAGCATTTTGAAAAGCAACTAGTGATTTTAGCTGCCTTAATTTTGAAGCTAGGGCTTCCACTCCACACAGTTAAAAAGGCTTCTTTTTCTTTTCTAGTAGCTGCAGATATTTTTACTTATTTCCTTTGTAAATGTGAACCGTGGAAACAGTCAGACCTTATCAGGCATGAGCGTCTTTGAGGTCTCCCCTTGTAGAAAGAAAATGTCATGTGCCTGTCAGAGCCAAGTTATCCAGGGCTTCTCCTACTTCAATTAAGCATGAGCAAACCTATAATGTGTCAGAGCCTGCACTAGGTAAACAACATGCTGGATAATTTTGGAGGTCACTTCAATGCTGTGTTTGAAAACTTGAGCAGGAAGCTGTGCTGAGAAGGGTTTCTTGAGAAGTCTTTCACTGCTGTTTGAGCCATTCCATCCCCAGAACCTTTTCTGGTGTTTTGGCCCCTCTCGTCTCTGGCTGGAGCCTGAATTAAAAGGGACATGCATAGTTTTTGGAAAAAAGGACTGAAGCCACAAGTGAGATCAAGGCTTTGAATCCTCCAAAGTGTCCAAAGGAAGCCTGAAAAATGCAGCTGAAGAAATTGATTTTTAGAGTACAGATTTCACCTGCTGTAGCTGAAAGGTCACTTGTTAATAACTTGGGTTTTTTGCCATGGGTCCAGAACAGACCTCTAAGCTTGCAGTGCAGGGCTGCTGTTTTTCCAGTAGATGGTTAAGAGCTGAAGGGAATGGAATTCAACAGGTGTCCCCTCAGGACCGAATTAGGTGCACTTGGTGAATGAAGTGCTATTCACCAGGGAAAAAGCTACAGGATATTGATTTTTTTTTTTTTTTGGTCTCCTTATTTGATGATACAAGAGTAAAAAATAGTTTCTTTAGCTGCGCTGGAAAGCATTAAAACAGAATTCCTAGCTGCAGAGCTGGAATTGCTGCACTAAGTTAGCTGCGGACAGCCATGCTGGTGTGCTCCCACAAAGAAGGTGTGGGGGAAGGGTTAAGCCTGTGTACTTCCCAAGGTAAAGCCAAGTATCCCACTGAGAGCACCTTCAAAGGGTTTTGCTGATACCCCAAAGCCAAAGGAGAGCCTGGCAATGTCATTCACCTTTTGACTACAATCAGCACCAGGACAAAGTGCCCCAGAGATCAGCTCCGTATTTGTCACCCTCCCATGGATGGAGGCAGGGCAGCGACCATGCGGTGTGCGGGTAAACCCCATTCATCACACAGCAAGTCTTCTTCTGTCTAATCCTCTCTTCTTCCATGCATGGCTAAATGATTTCATTGCAGCAAGGCAGTTGTCCCTGATAACATGATAGCAGGCGAACGCCTGGCTGGCTTATGTCAAACCTCAGAAAAATGAATTTTAAAGAAGTGTCACTATTAATTTATCCACTTCTCATGAAATTCATCTTGCTAATCCTTGCTTCTCAAATACCTTTTTTGGTGGGCTTGACTTCAGCCCAAACCTAGGCTGCTCAGAGGGTGCACTGCCTGCCACTTCTTTGCCACAGGGACTGCCTCAGGTCAGCAGTTGAGGGAGGGAGTAAGCGGGGACATCTGATAACAGACTGCACGTTTGTAAAAATCATGCTCACCATACATGGTCTGGGTGGGAGAAGAAGTAGTAGGCTTAAACAATAGCAAAGCAGATGCAGTTTGAACATGGCAGAGGAGGGAAAGAAAACATGGTCGTGGTAGGTATAGGGTAAATGCTAGAGCAGATTGTGGGAGAGATTACAGAGGCTGTGTCTGAAAAGTTTGTGTGGAGCCTGTTAAAATTCTCTCTTTGGAGCAGATTTAGGTGTAGACAACCATGCCCTTATGTTAGAGAGGTGAACTACTGGACCTCTGCCGTTCACTTCAGCCCTGTTTTTTATCATTTTTGTAGTATTGCTGTTGGAGAGCAGGAAGCATAAAAGGGAAAGCCTGACTTCTCTTATAAAACTAGAAGTAAATGCATAACACAGCTTAATTGAAAATACTGACTTCCCCAGACAAGCTGGATGTAACTCGATCAACAGTGATCTGGCTAATACAGAAAAATGACTTGCAATATCCAGTGCTCACAGATCAGAGCACTGAGGATGGAGTAGTGAGACACCAATAGCTAATCTCCATGGGGAAAGAAGACCATGTAGATTTGCTGCTGACACAATAAGGATAACTTGAGGAAAAAACAAAACCCAGTAGTTCAACCCTAGAGCAGGAAAAGGAGGGGATGAGGAACTGGCTTTAATGGCACCACCCCTCGGGTTTTGTTTCTTTGTTGAGTTTCTTGAGCAGTTCCCTGCTCTTCTGGACTTCAGTTGAAGGTGTAGGCTCAGTATGATCTCTAAAGTTGTAGAAAAAATGAAGTAATTTAAGACTATAATTTGAAAACACAACAAATCCATTGAGCTGAGCCGAGTGCTTTGTCCTTGAGTTCAGCTGGAAACCTGTAATATTTGAGGGACGTGCTGGAGGAGAAGAGGACTGTTTAAGGAGCATCTGGAGAGATGGGCTTCAGATGCCCTTTTCCCTATTTATGCTTATTAGAGACGAAATTGAAGTGCAGCATGATTAAATTACGCATATAAAGAAGAGTTTCCACAAACAAGAAAACATAAGCAATGTGGGAAGGAACAGAACTGCAAAGAGAACGAGAGGAGCAAAACCAAACAGGATGCCAAACTGCAAAAGACATTTCAACAGCACCTAATTAAAACTGTTCACATTTGCAACAGACAGAAGGTAAAGACATTCACTAGGAAACAGAAGAAAGGGGGGGAAACATTAAAAGGAGTGATTTAGTCAATCAGAGGAGGTTCTGGAAAAATAGCAAGCTTGAGCAAAGGCCAGTTGCAGAATGCGAAATGCTTTTAGAGTCAGGGGGTTATTTCCATTTGTCTTACAGCAGAACTGACTCCAGCTGGTAATAATGAAAAATATAATGTGCAGCAGCCCCTGCCCACAGTGCCTGCAGCCTATGGGGAGCTGGCACTACTAATGTTTTACGTTTATCTCCATGCACTGATATGAATAAGATCACATAGCAACCAGTCCAGGACTGAGAAATCAACCCAATTCTCTCAGGTCCCACTCCAATAACTTAATCCAAAGATCATCTCCCACCTTCTTCTGTTAATTACTGAATCTTTATCTTTTGGCTTCAGAAACCATACACACAGCAGTAACAGTGAGGCTGAAAATCCAGTGTGATACCTTTTTTAGTGGGGGGAAATAATAACACTTTTTCTCCTGCAACACCTTTCAAAACCTGACATGTTCACCACTGGGTTCATCTGGTTTCAGATGTGTAGCAGAGCAGCACCAGCTTAAAAGTGGAATAATAATGACAAATGAGTCCTTAGCCATCTTTCAAAGAGACCAAATAAAATCTTCACTTGAGTGACAAAAACATGGAAGATGAAAAAACAAGAAGCTTGTCTCTGTCTAAGCAAAATCATTTTAATAATTGGTGAACATGGAATGAAAAGTAGTGAATAACATTTGAAAGGGAAAAGACTGTTGTGTAGCATGTCTAAGAATGAAAAGGGGAAGGTATTTTGCCTTCTTGTGGCAGAGCCTTCGCTTTCAGAAAGAGCTGGCTAGGTGAAAACTGAGCTTTCTTGCTAGGGAGAGGCTGATTTATGTGTACACAAGAAATCTCACTGTTCAGAGATAAGACACCTAAGTGCTTTGTTAATGATGAATGATGAAGTGGCAGTCAGAGCTGTAGGAAGGAGCTCTTCCTTAAGTAAATCAGGAGCTGTCAGAGGCCTTTGGTAACCCACCAGTCTTGATGCTGCCTGAGATCCAGCCATCTTCTCCTCATCCACCCATGATGCTACACGGAGATGCTATAAATCACTTGTACACTCCATGAAGAACTGCCACCAGACCAAAGGTGCGTGTTAAACAATCCCATGCTGGGATGTTTTTGTTTCCCTTCTGCCTGGATAGGTCTCAGATAATTAGCCCTGTGTTGGTGGATGGCGGGCAGCAGGGATGTCTTAGTCCATTTAAACCCCAGAGCAGGATGGTGCCAAAGGGGCTGGAAGTCCTGCTCAGGCCAGTTCAGGTTACTCTCTCACCTTTGGCATGTTTGAGATGTGGCTGTGAGGGCCAAGGCCAGGCAGCAGCATTGTTCCTAGACCCGACACAGAGAAATGAGCAGTGTCACAGAGAGACAAGTGGCACAGGCATGTGGCTGAAGTCATTGTCCCCTCAAAAACATCATTTTTGCAGGGGCAATAGGAGGGGGAAGAGCCGAATCCCCCCCAGACCGCCTCCTTCTCAGGGAAGTGACTGATGAGCCTGGCAGCCTCTGAATAAATATTTCTGATGCAGAGAATTCACTTGTCAACTTGGAGGAGCCCCGAGAGGAAATTTCCAAAGCAGATCTGTCGGAGATAATGACACCGCACAAGGAAGCCCTCCTTAGGAGGAATGTCTTCAGAAGATGTGGAGTGTTGGAAAATACGATGCTTCTGTGTGTTCCTGTTGATGAGTTAAAATTCAGGCAACTGTGGCTGAATTTTTAATCTGTGAGCTGTTAACAGATGAAGCACAAGGAGGCAGTGATTCATTTCTTCACCTTCCCTGATGCTTCCTTGGTCAGTCAGACCTTGTTTTTTTCCAGATCAGAAACCTCTCTTTAGGCCTGAGACAACTCACTGTGTTCTGCCTCGTCCAGATTACAAACCAGGGAATTTTTGTGCATCTGGATGTTTGTGTAATTGCCTAACACTGTGAAACCCCATCTCAGCTGAAACCTCTTAGCTCCACTGTCAGATAAAAAGCAATTAACAGTAACCATAACCAGAAACACTTCTAGTGTGAGGACAGGCAGCAAATGGCAAATAGATACATCAACAAATCTGTTTTTGCCTTGTACTTTGCTGTTTGCAGTCAATGGGTCATTAATTTTTATATGGGTATCATGTATTTATCAGTGGTTTGGGAATCTTGAAGTTATTACCTATGACAGTGGCTTTGATTACGTTGGCTGCTCTGCATTGCCCGTGATCCTTTGGTTTAAAAGTCACCCAAAAGGATACAGCAGCCAGAATCACACCCCAAGGCAGTCCTGGGTACCCAAAGGCACCGAGGCTGAGCCCTGATTACTCCTCAGACTCGTTGAATCTCTCAGTTATGCTTCCTCAGAATGGGTCTGGGTTTGTAAAGCCATTTCCCCTCTGAAAGCTCATCAGCATGCACGCTTCGTAGGTGTTGTTCAGCTAGCTCTTCTAAGTAGTGGTATTTTACGCTGTCAAATGTGAAATTGGCTCAGGTCAGAAATTTTGTGCTGAGCTAGCCAATCTTTGTGGTTTTCACTAATTAATTCTAGGACAGATAACCAAAAGATTCTTCAGCTGAACAAGAATAACTATTTTAACCTCTTTTTCCAGGTGTTTTCTGATTGTTTTACATTTTCTGATTCATTAGCTTGAGTTTCAGTTCTCTGGGAAAAAAAATTGAGGACAACTTATATTTTACTTGGCAAGTCAATAGTTTTATGTAAAATGTTTACTTTCTGTGTGAAGTCACAGAGGCACTTGTAGAGTATCTATGTGCAAAATGATGTGAATAACATTAGCTGGATTCAAGCAAGTGATGTTTTTAAATCTGAATAACTGCAGAGTTTCAAAAAAAGCAAATACAGAGGTGTCAAGAATGAGATTGCCTGTTACCACACTCTGCACTGGAGCTGTGCTTTGGTTATCAGTTATTTTTAAGCTCTCTCTCCTGGTTTGTTTGGCCTTAGCCAGTGTCTCCAGATAATCTATCAGCAATTACCTGTTTAGTTTTATTACATTCTGTTCCTTTATGCACTCATTCAGGACTTCATTTGCTCCCATCTTGCAGACAGTTTTAAATGTTAAGCTTGTTTTCCTACCAGATGGAGAATAGATGCTTCTATTTCAGGTAAGCATTTTGTGATATCTCCCCAGTGTAAGTAGATGATACTGCGCTTGTTATACTTCAGGTCAGGAAGGGCTGCTAAATGCAAATCAAACCAGACCTTTTGAGCCTCATAGGTTAGAGGGGTTTTGCTGAGATATTTGTGACTTTAATAGAAGTTGGGTGTCCTCCTTGTGCAGTCAGTAGTTGCAGGCAGTGCAAAGGGATTTTGCTGGAGCAGTTCCGCCTGGAAAGCTGTGATGCTGGCACGAACCTTGCCAGTACTGCCCCGGCCACCTTGTATGCATGGGACAGTACAGATTCAGCTCCCTGTCAGAAAAAGGCTCTTATGGAGTGTTTGCAGGTCTGAAGGCAAAGCTTCTGTTCTGCCCTGAGCATGCCTAGTCCCACACGACCATCTTCACTCCAAGTTTCTCTTTCATGGGAGATGACAGCCTGCAGCGGCTGAAAAATAGCCAATCTGGGCTCAACATCTGCCTATTGGCAAGGGATTTTTATGTCTCGACTCTTCCTGAGGATTATGACAAAGAAATCTAAAAAGGAGCCAAATGAAAAGGCTTTTATACAAATGTGCAAAGACATTTGTATGATCCCAGCAGTGATCAAAATGTTCAGGGCAGAGGGTTTCTCCCCCTTGAATGATGGGACCTTTGTGAACATGGTTCCCAGCACAGTCCTGCAACTGGAAGTGAGTGCGCAGATCCCAGCAGAGATGTGAGAGGGATCCATTCTGGTGGCAAGGGACTGTCTCCACTGATCAAACTGTGGTCCAATAATTCATCTAATGAGAGTTTGCACACATAGGAGAGAAGGGAAAGCAGGTGTTTCTATAGTTTCTCTTCCCCACCCCCCCTTGCTTCTCTTACAAAGGGTAAGTCTCTGCTGTACAAGTTTCCTGACAGCTGAATGCAAGCAGATTGCCTGTCTTATCTTCCTTTGCCCCCTTCTGTGCAAACGCTTCAGTCACTTCCCTGCAAATTTAATGTTTTTTCAACTACTGACGTGCTCCTTGTCTCCAGTCTGCAATTACGAACCGATGTGCTGATGTTTTAAGTAAAATGTTTTGTTTCAAAATGTGCAACACCCAAATTTACCAAAAAAAAAATCCCAGCCCAAAAGAGTCAGCTCCCTCCCCAGATTCTCTCTGATGTTAATTATAGAAATCTCAGCTCTGCAGCAGAAGCATCAGTCAATAGAGGGTTTGGCTCTTTTCAGAGGCTGAAGCTTTGGAAAAGTATACTGAGAATGGTGTATACAACTGGGAGATGCGGCAGGTACACACTGGAGGTGAACACTGAGAGTTTGGAAATGCAAACAGACTTTGGGGTTTGCCTGTTTCCTTCCTACCCCAACACCTAGAACATTGCATTGTTGGTTGGTCTTCATTTTTAAATCATCTAGCACTATGCTGTCAAGACACATGTGTTGTTTTCATAGAGTTGGCACCAGAAGTTATTTTTTTTTCCAGCTCAATTTCGAGAAGGGTAACAAATATTCTGGGTTTGCTCTGAAATCGTTACGGGAGGAGTTCCTGGATTATACATCATGGTTGCTCCTGCAATGGAAGTGCAGCTCTTCTGTTAGAGTTTCAGCCTGATGATGTTTCTGGCTGTTAGGATGAAACCCCAGACTCTGTCCTCATCACAAGAGAGGGTTAGAATATGCTTGCAAATTCATTCCAGCACTGATTTTTATTAGGGAAACTTATTTACATACTGCATTCTCTTCTTGCACAATAAAGCTGGAGGCTTTTTTTTTTTTTTCCTCCTAATGCATTTTAGAGGAGATCTGACATTTTCTAATGGCTCTCAGGTATGTATAATTCAGCCTGTTCCATGTCTGCATTTTCCAAAATAACACTGGAAAATTATTTGGGTTCCTGCTTTTTTTGGACAATCATTACTCTCACTTTTTCCAGGTTGACCTATAAATGTCCATATGCTGCAGGATATTTGCAGTAGGTGTAGGTTCCTTTGGAGACGGTCTTGTGTGGGAGACAATATGACAGCTCATCTGCATAGCACAGGCATCATACCCCTGACTTGATTTAGTGAAGAGTCCTGGATCTGGAGGCTTCTCCCATATAGCCTATATATTTAGGGGATTGCTCATATACACTGTGTACTCGTGCTCTCCCGTGCAGTCATTTCTCTGTTATCTGTGGGCAGCTCAGCTGGTTTGAGAATAAATCACGGTGTGCAACAGGCATGGCAGACCCTGGCTTGGGGGCATGGCCTCTGCTGTCGGATCTCCACTCTGTATCCAGACACACTGTGTTGTTAAAAAATGTATGTTAATCTACAGCCGGAAGATTTTATGTGAAAAACTGCGTCGACCGTGTGTAACAGCAGTGATGAACGTAACTGGTGGAACTGATGTCCCCAGGAGAGTGCTCAGTCTTCCAAATGCCATGACTTTCAATTAGGAACTACAAATTGTCCCTGGAATTGTTGAACCTATGTAAGACTCTTGAGGGGGGTGCTTCTTGAGCAGCTGGGATGCAGGTTATCAGCATGAAATTGGGATGAAGTGCAGGAAAAGCAGCTGTGTCACACCATGTCTCAGCATCCCTAACCCGGTTACAGTTGCATGCCAATGATTTTCACCTGGCAGCTAAAGAATTTGTGGGCATTTGTACCAGCATAAGGCCAAGTCAGGTGTTTATTTTAAAGACGTCCAGCAGACAAATATCCTTCCTGTCTGACAGGTGTGTTTTGGAGAAGGATTGAGCAGGTGGGCATGAACACATAACAGAGGTAGGGCACTTTTATTCGTCTTGGAGTCCATTCTGTTCTCACGAGTTGTTTTCCATGGCTAAGGACCCTACAGAACAGTGTGCTCCTCCTGCGAGCGTGGCAGCGCTGTCTCCTGTTGTGTTTTTTGGTGTCTAGCGAGACCCCTGTGAGCAGAGGCTGCTCCCTGGCTTCCTCAGCCCAGCAGAAGGAGGTGGCCTGGGCTCGCCGGCTGTGCGAGAAGGGCGGACATCACGGCCGTTAGGAGCTGTGACAGGCAACCGATCCCCGTCAGGCATACTGGGAGAGTGGTAGGCAAGCTGGTACCGCTTCCCATTGGGTTTTCTGGGCCTGCGTACAGGGTGCCAATGGGGTGGTTGCCCCGGGTGTCAGTCAGACCGCAGCTGTGGAAAGATGAGCCGGTCTCCAGGTGTGTCAGCCACACTGAGGGGCTGTAGTGGGAGCTGGACTCTGGCTGTGTCAGGCCTATTGGGGGGTGACAAGGGCTGGTGTCCAAGTGACAATCCCACTGGCGGCGGTTGTGTCAGCCTCATGGGAGTGTGATGCACCAGGGTGCTCTCAGCATGTCAGTCACATTGGGAGTTGGAGCAGGGGCTGGTCCCTGGGACAGCGGGGCAGCCTCGGAGTCTCGGTCACACTGGGAGGCTGGTCCCTGCCGGTGTCAGTCACACTGGGGTGTGACGGGGCGGTCCCTGCCGGTGTCAGTCACGTTTGGGGTGTGACAGGGGCGGTCCCTGCCGGGGTCAGTCACGTTTGGGTGTGACAGGGGGCGGTCCCTCCC
>NW_010973166.1:237138-242276 GCF_000737465.1 Haliaeetus leucocephalus | reverse complement strand
CCCGCCGCGCACGGTGAGGGGGTGCGGTCGGCAGGGGCTGCTGCGGGGAGGGCCGGGCCGGGCCGGGCCGGGCCGGGCCGCGGGCAGTGTGAGCGTCCCGCCCGCCCATCGCCCTTTTGCCCTGGGAGGAGAGGGCTGGGCAGCTCCCCTCGCGGGGTTTTGGGGTCTCTGGAGTGAAGTGCCGTCTTTCAGTCAGAGCTGGTCGTTCAGTTTCCTTTTTAATCAAAAGAGAACTCGCAGAGAGTGTGTGTTTTCCTGGGGCACCACTAGAAAGTCCCGATTAGGCTTAGTCAGGTAGTCCAGTAAAAACCCTTTATGCTGAATGGTTATTTGAATAGAATATCAAATGCTTTTCTGAGTCAACCTAGTAATCCAAGACTTGCAATAAAAAACAATGAGCGCAGATCAAGGGTATTGAGAGGGCTGTTCAGGTGCTGATTTCTCCTTTAACTCTTGAACAAGCTTGTGTATGCATTTTGTGGGTTTTCAAAACTAACCATGTGTAAGTTACATGTGCAGATAACAGACACATCTCCTCTAAAACCACAGCCAGTCGTTGCAGGAAGCCATGGAGCGTGGCTGGTTTTGCATATGCAGCTTCTGTCCTGCACCAGAAGGGTCAGCTTATTGCTTTGCAGACTTTACAGTCTTGCATGTCCAGCACTTGAATTGAGCTGTCAGAGTCGGGCTGGGGATCTTTGCAAAATCAGACAGTAGTTTTTGCATAGAAACTTGATGACGGGCTAGATCAATATGTGCAAAGGCAAATGCAGGTTTGAGAAACTAAAGCATGCCAGAAAGTTATTACTTGACTACCCTGCTTTTTGCAGTCCTTGCTCAGTTTCTTCCTGTTAATTGTTCCATGTTCTTTACAGCTTGACTTTAGATTTTGTAACTGTGTCTGACTTTCGCTGTAGTTAGGACTTATTTTCTCAATGTATTCGTTTCTTCCAAATGGCTTGTTTACGAGATGCCAGTTGACTGGGACCCAAAGACCTAGAAGATCCTGGCAGGCTTTGCAGAAAAAAGCATGCTATGATAACAGGCTGGAGCTGGCTAGAGACAATGGAATGATTCCTTACTCCAGGTGATTTGAGAGAGGACAGCCTCAGAGATCCTGAACCTCCTTTTAATCACACTTTCAGCAGAGTACTGATGGAGTGTTGGCTGCTCACTCTCTCTCTCTCTCTGGCTGTAGCATGTTGCACGTGGTGTAATCAGCTTTGGTAGGAAAGCACTTGTTGGGTGCTGTGGTGGTGGTCTTGCAAAATTCAGTATCTCTAACAGTAAACAGCTATTGCTGGTCTTTCACCAGCGTTCAGTGTGCTAAACAGAGCCCTGGGGAGTTAAAAGTTCAAGCTTCAGCCAAATACCAGTTAAATCTCTATGAATTCAGCTCCTACTTAGAAGAAAACTTGGTGGTTGGTTGTTTTATGAGAAGAGTCTGAAGCGCTCAGATGTTTAAAGTGTTTATGGCAGTCCTAAAACAAAGTAGCCAGATGTCAGGGGAGAAACCTATATGGCCAATAAAAATTCAAATTTGATGGGATGTGAGTTTAAACCCTTCATAAAATATATTAACCTCCCATTATGACAGCAAGCAATTTTGCACTTTTTAGCAAATTTAATGAAACATGGGAGTGTAGAGTCTAATCCTTTAAAAAAAACCAGTGTTAAAAAATTACTTCAAAGCAGAGCTAACTGACAAATAGATTACAGATACTCATCTGTCCTGATAGGCTCTTCACATTTAGAACACATAAAAGTGAGATAGCATAAATAAAAAGAAGGATTTGGCATCTATATATGTGTGTTGGGAATATAAATGTAGGATGGGTACAAAGCACCAATAATGTAATTTTAATAGGAATCATATATTGTAAAGAGATAGGTGTTTCGCTTATTTTTCTGCCGCCTTCTCCTTGAGGATTACAGCTTATTTTTTATGTGTGCTGGAATAACTCATCAAGGCTGATGGGAAGGCCTTAGAATGCAGAATTTAATGAAATCATGTGCTTATAAATGCAGCATATGAAATAGAAGGCAGAGTACATTTTAAATATCTCAGGAGGAAAAATTAAAATATGTGCAACTTGATAGAGCTAAGTATATTCATCTGAAGACCAATGTACATGAAATAGGACCTCCAAATTTCATTTTTTATTTTAGGTTAAAAGGGAGACATTAGTAGAGTGGCCTGTTCTTCATTACTGAAAGCAAGAGGCTAGTTGTGGGACTGTGGTCATGAATTTATGAGTGTGTTGACACTTTTGTCAGTCTAAGTGTTGGGGTGTGTTATGTGCTGGTTTTATTACCTTGCCATAGAAGCCCTTTTCTGTCTCACCTCAGACCAACAACAGAAGACACTATGCACTTAATAGAGTTGCCCTGGGTCCTTGATCTAAGCCATGAGACACCATTTGGAGTGTTCTGCATTATTTATTACTACTAAAGTATTTTCAATTAAACTGGCATCTCAAATGCTAACTTTGCCTGGCAGGTAATGAAGTTCTTGCTTGTTTTCCAAGGAAGCTGACACAAAAGAAGTGAACCATGATAGGTCACAGGAATTTGTACTGCTTGTCTCCACAATTACTAACAAGTAAGCACTGTATGGTACCACAAGGATGGAGGCAGACTTGGTTTCTGTTCATGACAGTTGTCACACAGGTGAGGAGCACTCAGGTAATTCCAGACAAGCCTCAGAAGGGGGGGGGGCTGCAAAGCCAGCCTGCAGCTGGAGGTGGAGGAAGATTATTCACCACCTTCTAGTCCTGGGTGCATCCTGCTAGACTTTCAGTCCAACAAGAAATCCATATAGGACTGCGGTGCAAAGAAGAGGAGACCTTTGAAACTTACTACTAGAAGCGCAATTCAACCAACCCGCTAACTTTGACCTGCAGTGTGAAGATGAATGTTTAGAATGCTTTTTCTCTGAACGCTCTGGGGATCCTCAAGAAAGGATAAGTGAGGATGATGAAAGCATCATTCTTATTGATGCTTTTGAGGAGGAGGAGGATGAGGAGGACCTGGAGATGCTTTGGTCATTTCCTCCATGATCCCTATGAGGAAGACCATCATTTGCTGGCATTATACCATTCCTTGGCAGCTGCAAGAGGAAATGCTGCCATTCTATCAGGTGGAAGTCAAAAGAGATGTGCAGTTGTTGGATATGATCAGGACTAGCTGGACTCATCTGGGCATCCTTGCAAGACCGATGCGTTAAATTAGAGCTCTTGTGCACATAGGGTCTCTAAGTTACAGAGTTGCTGTCTAGATTATCAGCACCCTCTGGGGCTGGTTTTGGAAAAGTATCACTGTTAGGCTGCACAGCCCACTTGGCCAAAACGACTCATCCATTTCTTCTGTCCATACATCCTCTCATGTTTTAATGTATTAGTTGTAATAAACCATGATTTGGATTTTTTAAAAATGGCCATTCATCATCTGCACCCCACACAAGCATGCTTGGCTGTGGAGATATTGGTGCCATATGTGCTTATATATTACTAGAGTTTTCCTTGTGAGAACTGGTGAACGAGGGGAGGGTTGCGTGCTTACCTTCCATAAGGGAGGTGGAAGGGGTACGTGATTCTGTGCATCTTGGGTCTAGGTGGAAGAAAGCCTTTACCCTGCCCAGCTACTGCACTGCAGTAAGAAATGGCTAAGAATTTTAAATTCAGAAAAATGATAATAAAAATAATGAAAATCTTGTGAGTTTTTTTTCTTAGTTTGTGAGAATTGGAATGACGGTTCTTTCTCTGCAAGGTTCACCATACTAAGCAGCATGTGAGTTTCTCATGGGTTCAAGGAGTGTCATTAAAGGAATGTTGCTAACATTTTTTAACTGCCCGATCTGAGGAAACTGAACTGCCACTTACTCTGCTCTCAAAAGTAGCTCGCTTTTCTGTGTGAAAGTAGGTACGTTTCTTTTCTTCACCCTCAACTCCCAGCAGAGTAGTTTCTAGTTTCACGTTTAGTTTTAGAAAGATCTGTGAGATCACAAAAATGTAGAACTTGGGGCATTCTTATATACCATATTTGCATGCTAGTAATACACACTCTTGTTCATTTTTAATTTCAGTTCTATATTTGCTGTTAATTGTAGAAGCCCATTTCCAAAACCTGTAAGAGTTTTGTTAAGAAAAGACAGCAAGATAACTGTCCAGTGTGCAACACAACTGCAGCGTTAAAAGCAGGAGCAATCTCTGCAAGATTACATGGTGGTGTTGGAGAGTAGTTTTGGCTGCAGGAAGTGCAGAACTGGTCAGTCCGATAATGGGGGGGGACAAATGCAGAGCGCTGAGGGGACTGGGTTGGGGACCACTGGTTGTAGTTGGAACAGAAGTTGTTGGGAGCTTCCTGATGGTGCCTCCTGGAGGACTGGACCTTGGATGACTTCTGTTGAAGAGTTACGTTAATGATGTGAATGTAAAAATGGACACGTGGGAATGAAATGTGCTGATGGGGGTATGAACTGGAGGGAGGGCGGCAGAGCCACAGAAGAACGAGAAGTCTTCCAGAAATGGTGGTAGAGAAATGGTGAAACTTTCTGCTCCAAATTGGTGGGTAGGTTATCGGCTATAAGGGGTGGAGGAAAGGAGCCCAAGAAGGCCTCTGGACTGTGGTTGTACTGTGGCTTTGGAAAAGGCAAGTGGGATCCTCGGATGTGTTGGGCAAAGGACTTCCACTGGGAATAGGAAATGATGCTGCCGCGAAAGGCCCCGGTGAGGCTTTGCTGGTGATACCGACTGCAGTTCTGGGCACCTGGTGTGAAGAAATGCTCATTCAAGCTGGAAGCAAGACACAGAGGCCGGGGATGCGGCCCGAGCCTTCTTTACAAGAGCAGAGCCTGTTTCTTCCGACAAAGCAAAACTTGAACGTGAATCCAGTCGCCACCAAACTTCTATGGGAAGGTGCACAGTTACTGCCCCTGGGGGTGAAAAACACCCCGTGAATTGCTGCAGGCTGGGGCTGGGGGGGAGGAAGGCTCCAGTCCCCCGCAGCACCGGGGCGTTCCAGAGGGCGCGGTGGGGAGGGCACCTGCTCGCTTTGAGCCAACGCCTGACCCACCTGGAGGTTTCTGCGCGCCTCCCGGCCCGGCCGGCCGCTCCCTCCGCACTCGGAGCCGGGAGGGG
>NW_010973166.1:235533-237128 GCF_000737465.1 Haliaeetus leucocephalus | reverse complement strand
GGCGGCGGGGTGCGCGGCAGCGGAGAGGGGGTGGTCTCCTGCCCCACGGCGAAAAGTTTGGGGGTTCGTTCTGGCTGGGGGAAGAAACCCACAAGCATGCATTTTTAAAATTTTATGGTTTTTTTCTTTTATTGTTATTTTTAAGGCTACACCGTGATTGAAATATTCCCCCTCCCGCCCCGGACGGGCCTTTGTCAGGCAGTTTTCTTAAGCCAAGCAGTGCCAGCCTCTCTTGAAAAGTTTTTGCTTCAACAAAGGAAATAGCAGCTGAGTGCCAGGGCTGGGGAGCCGGCGGTGTGCTGCTGGAGGTGCTCAGCCCCTCGCAGGAGGTGAGGAATAGTTGCTGTTCTCGTGCGCTCGTTATTAAATTAATGGGAACAGTTGAAGTTGGCGGGTGACTTGAGCCATTCCGTTCCAGGCAGTGGCTAATGAAGAAGATTAATTCAGCTTGTTTTCTGTAGCACAGCAGAAGAAAGCGCAGCTTGTGTCTCAAATGAAGCTGGCCTTTCTGAAATGTGAATAAGACCTTTCACTTAATGCACATTGCTGTAGTGCCTTTATAACTATCTAAACCTACTGAAGCTAAATAGACGAGCTTTATATTTACGTAGGCATGGAAATACAGAAATATGTACATTTTTACATACGTGTTTTTGTATATATGTGCTTGTATTCAGAGAAGTCTTGCCCAGACAAAAGCAGTTAAGAGGAAGTGAAGAAATAGTGGGAGTAAAGGAAATATGAAAGGTGGGTGCAAGGGAGAAGGTGGGGGTCAGAGGAGCAGCCAAGCTATCCATCAGGGTGGGAAAAATGCGATTTCTCATCTTAGATTAGCAATTCAGCGTGAATGCAGGTTTAAACTAGGTGACTGAAAGCTCCTTGGGAAGCTGCTGCCAACAGAGGCTGCTGGGACAAATCTAGAAAACCTCTTGCGAATCCATGCCTTTGGTATGGCATGAACCAAAACATCTTCTTCACAAGAAAGTTTGTGACTCAGGTATTTCTCACCAGTTACCATCGCTCATATTTTCTGCTAGCAAGGCTGGTCTGCAAAGGGAGTTTACCCAGAGAATTTGAAGCTGTTCCAGTGGGCCAGCTCTGGAGGATTACTAGCTGTGCTTTGAAGCCTGGGAGGACGATTAGTAAGCTTTCTGGACAGCTCACTCTTGCCTTTCCTTGCATATGTCGTCTTTGTATGGTGCTAGCTGGTAGTGGCTCAGGAACCCCAAATATCCTCAAGATGGTTAAAAGAATGCTGGTTAGGATGGGAGGCCAGAGGTGCTCCCCAGCTCTCCAGACCCCCCTTCCATACATTGCTTCTGGTTTTGGCTGTTTGACTGACACAGTTTCTGGGTCTCATTGCATTACCTAACTAGTTTCTGAAAGAACACACCTTGTGACTGGTGCTCCTAGTTCATATTTAGTAAGGTAAAACCAAGGATTAAGCATGAATCCTAGGAAAGAGATCTGTGGTCGGCACAGCTGTGGTGTAGGACTTTGCCCAAATTGTTTGCACCCCAGAGTTCTGAAGATTTCTCGTCTTTAGGTGAATTTAAAAGGGAAATTGTTTATCAGTTTATATGTGTAGCGAAGAC